>NC_137048.1:33393406-33550906 GCF_032717465.1 Coenobita brevimanus
AAGTGTAATTTCGTTATTAGATGGTGTTCATCTGTCTTCTTCGCTGTTATTGATTGTAAACAAACTGCCTTTTAAATGCCTTTTTATCTGTCTGTCTGTCTATTGTCAGATACCTTAATCCTCTAAGGGGTGGCCACAAACAAATCGCCTCCATGTCGCCTAGTCCCCCACCATTTAACTGTTCTCCCTCCATCTCACTCCCCCCTTTCTTGTATACTGTACCTCTCCACTTGATCCTGCCATCCCATTCTTGGCCTCCTTCCATCTCACTCACATAGGCTACATTGTCCTTATTAGTCCCTTGCTCTCCATCCTCTCCACATGGCCAAACCTCTTCATTGTATTTCACTTAATGCTTTCTGTCACGTCCACATCCATACCACAATGCTCCTTCACTTCCTCTTTTTCAGTCTGTCTCACCATGTAACTCCACATGCATCTCTCAGATAACTCATTTCCACTGCTTTCACTCATGATATGTGTCCTTCCAACAAGGTCCGAGCTTAACTTTGATACGTTGGAGTTGGTATCGCAACTCTGTCACACAGTGACTTTTTTACTTCCACGTTCACATCCCTTTTTCTTATCACTGCATTCAAAGAACCAGCAACCTTTTTTCCTTGTTGTACCCTTTCAAGCACATCATCCTCCAAACTTCCATCCTTGCTCATCACACTACCCAAGTACTTAAACGCACTCACATTTTCCATTTCCTCCTCATCCAGCCTTGCTGTACGTTCAGTGACTTCATTTCTCTTGAAGACCGTAACTTTACACTTCGATACATTCACCTTTAGATTTTGTTTCTTACACACGCCTCCCAAACTCATTCACTAAGCCTTGCAGTTCTCCTTCATCTTCACTTAACAGTATATACTGTATCATCTGCAAACAACAGTACAGGAAGTTTCCAAACACTGCCCACTCTCATTAAGGCCACTCCAGCATCCGCTGCCCTACCTTGTATCTATTTTATAACCCTATCCTTTTACAGATTGAACAACCATGGAGACATGACACATCCCTGTTTCACTTCAGTATTCAGATAGAAAACTTCACTCAGTTACCTATCCACACACACTGCAGCCTTAGCACCCTTATACAATGCTCATGACATTCAACAATTTCCCATTGACTCAGTACGTTCGTAATATTTTCCACATTTTTTGTCTTTCCACTCTGTTATATGCTTTCACCAAATCCATGAAGGCTGCATATAACTTCTTTCCCTTCTCTAGAAACTTTTTACCACTAAACACATAAGGATAACTATCTGATCTACACAACCTCTTCCCTTCCTAAAACCTCCTTTTTCTTCTCCAACTAATTTCTTTGTTATTTCTCTGACACTGTCAGTATCTTACCATATACAGTACATACTTTACAAGCAAACTTCACCATCCCGAGTAAAAAAAGGTCAGTACCTACCTGGCTGTTCTAGATACGTAGAAAATCCAAAAACACCTATACCCCATAACCTGGTGCATTGATAACTGGCCCTTTGCAAGACCAAACACAAGAAATAGTGGAACATTCCCACAGTCTGAACAATTTGAATGTCCATCGCCTCTCTAGTCTGACACCCTGCCTCTCCCTAGGTTTGAAACGAGGCTCTCCCGGTCCTCCCGTCCTCCCTCCATCCCCTTTCTTCCCCCCCCATCCCTCCTCCATCCCCCACCACACTCAGCACTGCCAGGCATGTCTCCCTTCCTGTCCCCTTGCCCTCCCTCACCCAGGTTGTCTCCCTCTTAATCCTCCCACCCTCCCCCAACCCAGCTTGTCCCCTGTGTGTGTGTGTGTGTGTGTGTGTGTTCATATTTAATTGTATCCTTACAGGAATGAGTCAGGCTTGTACTGTCCTGTGTTTTGAACCATTTTTGTCATGCATGTCTTTAAATTTATGAATAGTTTTGACACACTATTCATTTGGTAATGCATTCCACTGATCAGTTGCTGTATTTGAGAAACTGAATTTCCTTGCCTATTTATCACGTCTCTTTTTGTACAGTTTTTGAATCTGTTTCTTTGCACATTGCAGAATCCGCATCATGGAAAGTTATGGATGCGAAGTTCTAGCATCTATACAGTTGACCCCATTGACCCCACAGAGCCAACCTTTGACAAAATCTTGATAGCCAACCGTGGAGAGATAGCCTGTCGGGTCATGCAAACTTCCCGTAAGATGGGTATCCGTACTGTTGCCATCCACTCTGATGTCGACTCAAATGCGGTAGGTCTGATGGCTTATTATAAATGTGTGTGTGGGTGTGTTTTTTTTTTTTTTCCTCCAGATTAGTTTGTTCAGCTTATGGGAGACCTCTAGTCATGAAGGGGGTGAATGAAGGCTATATCTAACTCCTCTAGTTTGAACTGTCATAAGCTGAATAAACTCAGATGGAGATAGCAGGAATAAAGTGGGAAATATGTACAGTAATTGCATTGAAAAGGTTAATTCCTTCAGTCAAGCAGCATATTTTCTGTATTATTCTTGCTATTGCCAGGTGATTACATTAGCTAAAGAAGAGTCCACACTCTGTAGTTGCCATCCACTCCAGTGTTATCTCTTACATGATAGGTTGTGGATGGGGGCTGAAGTTAACCATTTCAGTATGATTCTGTACTGTCTCTTATTATACGTTGCCTATTTGATTTTTTTTTTAAAATCAAGTCCACAGTAGATTCATAAAATTGTCTTTTAGAACCACCATTGCAATCTGTAATGCAGGGCTGTCAGTTTAACCCAGTCTACAATATTTTTTGATTGAGAAAATTTTGACAGATTGGATTATATGATCGATACCTTATATAATGAGGACTTACTGTATTCCCTGGTATCCAGGCCTTCACAAACTTCAGCAGCTACTCATATGCAGTTTGTAGTATTCCTCACATCTAGAAACATGGAAATATCATCACTAAACTTAAACCAAACATAGATCCAACACACCCTCCATCCTGCTGACACATAACACTACTCGCACACCATCCAGGATAGCTGAACATCTTATACTTAACAAAGTCACACCTCATGTCATGTCCCCCTTGCTCCCTCACAATGTGGTTTTAGAATACAACACTCCACAAACATCTTACCAATGAATCTCACTCAACATATACCTGACAACATCAGTTTTGTGCAGCCTGCATAACATATACATCTTACAACAACTGAGATATGTAAAGTCTTTGATGCCATCTGCTAATGCAGACTGATTCCAGAGTCTGCAACACAAGCATAGAGAACAACATCACACACTGGTGTGCCAACTTCTTCATGGGTATACAAGCACATGTTTTTCTCCAGGGCAAATCATAATGAACATGAAGCTTTCCTTACGGAGTTCCTTAGGGTTCTGTTCTTTCACCTACACTTATACATACATGAACCTGCAGCACCCTAACCACCCACACATATTGCTTCATAAGCATGTGTCACTACCATAGTAACCTCACATCACACCACAGACACAGCCTACACACTGTAACAAGACGACATCAACACACTTCAGGGGTAGGTTGAGGGCAGCAGGCTGCAATCCCTCCAGCCAAATCCACTACTACACTTATTGCCAGCAGCAGGCGTGAGTCCAGGAACTTCTCTGACATCACTCTTATCCTTTTTTTTTTTTTTTTTTTTTTTTTTTTTTTTTTATGCAAGAGAGAAGGAATCAAAGTTCAGGATCCCACAAGATTGTTCCCTCCAAGAAAAAACAAATACAAGTTAATAGAGAGCCAAATTCAAGATCTGTTCATTTTGAGATGCCTGGACACACTATGTTTGAATGACTGGAGATAATTGGCAATAGGAAATATAGATAGAAGGAGACAGTTCCAGAGTTGACCTGTTGCATATGTGAAGGACAGGGAGTAACAGTTAATTCTTGCATTAAGAAAGTTTGACAGAAAAGGGATGAGAGTTTGTTGCTAGACAGGTGCTATGCACCCACCGTAATGGTGGAGGGATTCAAGTAGACAATTCAGAAAAGCAATGATCATTGAAGTAGCTTTAAAAAAAGAGATAAGATGCAGCAGTATGGCGAAGAGACAGAGGTTGAAGGGAGTCAGTAAGAGGAGGAGAGTTAATGCGATGAAATGCCTTTGACTCCACCTAGTTGAGAAGAGCTGTACGCCTATGTGGGGAGCCTCCTCATACATGAGAGCTGTACTCTACACAGGGGTGAATAAAACTTGTGCATAAAGTCAACAACTGTACAGGGGCAAAAAAGAAGGCATGGAGTTGGCCTAGCGCACCTACTATCGTGGAAGCAGATAGTATAAGAGAGATAATATGACCATTCCAAGATAAATCCCGAGAGAATGAAACCCCAAGTATGTTTAAAGATGATGCAGGATTGAGTTGGATCTTATTAAAAATTAGAGAATACTCCTGCAGAAGATTTTGTCAGGTTGAAAGATGTAAGAACTGAGTTTTTGATGCATTAAAAACAACAAGGTTACTTTTACCCCAGATAGAGATATGAGCTAAGTCAGACATTAGGTGTGCCATAGCCTCATCCCTTGTTTGAAGTAACTGTTGAGATGGACGCTGTGGGAAGTGAATGGAAAGGTGGGTGGAGTCATCAGTGCATGAGTGGATATGGTTAGATGTACAGCTTAGAAGGCCATTAATTAATAGATGGAAGAGAGTTGATGGTAAGACAGAGCCCTGAAGAACACCACTATTGATAGCTGTAGGAAAAGAACAGTGGCTGTCCACAACAGCAGCTATAGAACAACCAGCAAGGAAGCTAGAGATGAAGACACAGATAGAAGGATGGAAATCATAAGAGGGCAGTGTGGAAATTGAAGATTTACGGTAGATGCATCGAAAGCCTTTGAGATGTCAAATGCAATGGCAAAGCTTTCACCAAAATCCAAAAGGAGGATGACCAGGAGTCTGAAACGTAGGCAAGATGGTCATCAGTGAAGTGTCCCTGGCGGAACCCATGCTGACAATCTGAAAGAAGTTTGTGGTAGGAAAGGTGCATTAAAATATTTTTGTTAATAATAGACTCAAAAACTTATGAATACAGGATGTTAAACCAATTGGGCGATTGTTAGAGGGCTGGGAATGGTCACCATCCCATGGGACAGGCTGAATGAGAGCAAACTTCCTGCAAGAAGGAAAGGTACAAGTTGACAGACAAAGACGAAAGAGTTTACCTAGGGAGGGTGTAAGCACAGAAGCGCAGTTCTTGAGGACAACAGGAGGGACTTTAACAGGCCCACACCTCTAGTAAGATCCATTATGTGACTTATGACACAGGACTCACTTTCAGTGACCACATACAAGACATCAAGAGGCAGTGCACCCTTTGATTCATTGTACTCCAGGCACTTGCGGGGACAGACTATGGGCTACATAAAATAAGAACATTCTCCTTTACAAACAGTATGGTGTATATGTTCGGTGATAATCTGTTCCTCCCCGACATGGCCCCCATCCTATCAGGCACCCAATACAGCACCTTGCAAACCCTACAGAGCAATGCCTTATGCATCATCACTGACTACACCAAATCCACTCTCATAGTTCACTTACACTTTAAAAGTAAAGGCCATCCCATCAGAGAATAATTGAATATGAAATGCACACAGTTCTATTAGGTAGTATGTGCCAGCTCACAACACCATTGTCATTACATGACAGACCCACACAGCACAACTAGACACGTAAAACAGTAACCACACAAACGTTACCAGGCCTTCAGCATCTCGCCTCCAGACATTCCCACACAGGGAATGAAGAAACACCTACATATTTAGTTCCTGTGCTGGGCAATACAGCACCTTGATCAGAGCACTGTACCACAAGCCTCCTGTCCTGGCATTCACCCATCTGAGACATCCTTAAGTAGAGCTGATTGAGTTCATTTAGTTAAGACATATAACTGAACCTAGCACAGCATAACCTGACATAACATAACTGATCTTAATATAGCAAACAACCTGACCTGACATTGACTCCAACCTTATTTAATTTAACCTGATCTGACCAGATATATTTGGCCCAGACTTAATCTGACATGATCTAACATACGCGGTGCTACTCAAAAGTTCCCAAAATTTTAAAGCAGGGCAGAAACTGCTTGTCATACGGTGTGTGAATGCTAGGTGGCAGTGCACACACCGTTTGTTTGTTAGTGTGTCAAGTAACGTTGTGTAGGGTTGATGCGTTTGCTGCATGTGTGTGTTTTGTTATTGTTGTGTTTGGGTTAGTTTGTGAGTTTTGTGATCTCAAAAATGGAGATGTGAAAGAGCAACGTATGTGGATCAGGTTTTGTGTGAAACTTCGGAAGAATGCAGCGAAACTCTAAAAATGTTGAAACAAGTATTTGGTGACAATGCTTTTGGGGTTACGTAAACCTACGACTGATTTAAGCGTTTTAAAAATGGATGAATGTCAACAGATGACAATGCACGTTCTTGTCACCCTTCCACCAGTTTACCTCCTGATGGTGTGGCCAAAGTTCATGCAACCATCCTCAGAGATCGCAGGAGGACAGTCCACAATGTTTGTGACATTGTTAGCCTATCGTATGGAACTTGCCACTGCATTTTGTCTGGCAGCCATGATATGAGAAGAATCACTGCTGAGTTTGTCCTGAGGCTTCTGACCGATGAACAAAAGCAGCATCGTGTGGAGGTCTACATGGAGCTGAGGGAAATGGCCAGAAATGACCCTAACTTCCTCTTAAATGTCATTACTGGTGATGAAAGTTTCTGTTGCATTCTTCCCAAGTTTCACACAAAACTTGATGCTCACACGTTGCTCTTTCATGTCCTCCATTTTTGAGATCACAAAATTTGCAAATTAACTGAAGCACAATGATAAAAAAGCACACACATGTAGCAAATGCATCCACCTTACACAATGCCAATTGACACACTGATAAACAAAGGGTGTGTAAACAGCCACCTAGCATCCACGCACTGTATGACAAGTGGTTTTTTCCCTGCTTTCAGATTTTTGGAACTTTTGGGTAGCACTTTGTAAATGAACTTAACCTAATCTAACGTTAGGTACCTTCTCCCTTTACACAGCCACATGTGAAACTGGCAGATGAGGCAGTGTGTGTTGGGACTGCTCAGGCTCGGGACTCATACCTTCGCATGGACCGCATCATCCAGGCCATTCAGGACACAGGGGCACAGGTTAGTTTGTATGGCTCCCATGTATATATGTATAGTCATCCCTCGATTGTCCAACATAATAGAGCCAAAAGCATGTCCAGGTAATGGCTCTGTCCAGATAATGGACTTCTGCCCTGGCCCCCTTTCGTTCATAATCTAACTTTGAAAGTCAGTGTAAAAGGCCACCCCAGTACATCATACAGCACTTGTTCCTGTTGTTTAATACAACTCTATCTGGTCAAGCAGACCATTAACCACAGCCAAGCAATTACCATGGTCAAGCAGACCCATCAACCACAGGCAGGCAATCACCACTGCAGGGCCATACCCTGGAGTGAAAAAAAAAAAAAAAAAATGATTACACAAGAAGAAGGCAGTGGGCACACAAAACATAATGGTAAAATGGAATAAAGTCATGGTAAAATAGAATTAAATCATGGTACATTGCCGCAAGCTGGAATAAAATCATGTCAGGGAGATGCAGGTGGAGATTGTCAGGTGTTAAAGGATTGAACTTGCTGGTGAGTCTCTTGAGTGTGTGGAAGAGTTTTGTTATTTGGGAGACTTGTTATGTGCCAGAGGTGGGGCTGGAACAAGCTGTGTGGGTAGGGTAATGAGTGGCTGAAGGAAGTTGTGAGGTGGTGAGGGGGAAATTTTATGGTGTCAGGAGCTTTCTTTTTTACTGATCACTGTTTCCAGTGAGATGGAAGGGCTGTGGTTTGGATGTCCTCACCCTCTGCAGGTGTTGGATGTTGGCTTAGAGTGTTGGTGACATGAGAAATAAAAAGCATCTGTTGACATCATCAGAATTAATAATTTTTAATGGTTTAACAGAGCATTATACAACACCTTTCATTCTCACCTAAATGTCTGGATTGGGTAGCTTAGCCCTAGGTCCCAGTGCACCTGAGGGTAGTAGAGGATTGGAGGATGGATGAATATGGGTAATCAGAGCTTTGTTACGTATCTTAATTTCTTTGTCCTGCTTCTTCCCACAGGCAGTGCACCCAGGGTATGGCTTCCTAAGTGAGAATGCAGAGTTTGTTGAGAAGCTGGAGGGCCTGGGTGTTGCATTTATTGGCCCCTCGGCTGCAGCCATTACTGGTATGGGTGATAAATTAGAGTCGAAGAGGCTGGCCATGGCTGCTAAAGTCAACACAATTCCAGGTACTGTATTTTTTATGTGCTTATGATACAGGTATTATTTCTTTTTCACCTTTGATTACAGTAGAACCTCATTAATTTGGTATGTGATATTTTGGAATTTCACCTGATTTGGCTGTCTTTTAGTGAAATAAAAAGGAAGAAATTTTTATAATTGCAACTGAGATTTGCCAAATTATCGATCAGATGTCACAGTTTGCAGAGCCAGAAACTGATGCCTTCATTACCCCTGAAACCCCAGTACTAGTTTGAGCATTTAATTACAATATTTGGATCAGCTTAAAACTAGCATTAGAAAGTAGCAAGCTTAATACTGAATGTGAGGAAAGTTTCAAATAGGTAACTTTTCATCAGTACTTTGTTGACTTCATAACTCATCATCCCTCCCCATCCCATCTTCATGGAGTCTTTGGAGTTTAGTTGTCTGTTTGAGTGTTATTGCCATTTTTGGTTGTGTCATTTTTTTGCCTGATTGGTGCTTTTAACCTGTGGATTGCACAATTACCTTTTTTTTTATCCCACCCCATGGTGCGCAAAAAATGAAGGAAAAGAAATTTTTTTTTTTTTTAGTTTTTGTTTATTATAACCTTGAAGATAAACATGCAGGGCATCATCTGATGAAAAGAAAAAAAAATCTCTCTCTCTCCATTTTTGCGTAGGGCCATGCGTGAGTTTATGTACGGGAGTAGTGGAAAAATGATTTTTTTTTTTTTTTTTTTTTTTTTTTTTTTGTTGGTTTATTATAAACTTGAAGATAAACATCCAGGGCATCATCTGGTGAAAAGAAAAAATCATTCTCTCTCCGTCTTCACATGGTGCCATATGTAAGTTGGCTTAGGGGTCGGTTGTTAACGGTGATGCAAGGCCAGCACAGCCTGAGCTGTGGCTTGCAATCCAAGGGTTAAAGACTGAGTAAATGGGGGGGGGGAGGTTATGCGGTGTAAGGCATTGTTCCTGCTTGGCATCTTCTAGAGGAATAGAGGAAGGTGTCCCGTGTATACGTGCCAAAAATCACTCGTGAAATCACTTGCGAAAATTGAAAATTGTGCAAATTAGGGACCTTGCAATGTTGCCGCATTAATTCACGTTGCCGGGACGGCGCGGGTTAATAATCGTAACAACTCTGCCTTCTCTTTTCAGGTTTTGATGGTATTGTAAAGGACGGTGATGACTGTGCACGCATAGCTGGAGAAATCGGGTATCCTGTGATGATCAAGGCATCAGCAGGTGGTGGAGGAAAAGGGATGCGTGTTGCATGGAATGAGGCAGAGGCACGTGAAGGGTTTAGGCTGGCTACGCAAGAGGCAGCATCTAGTTTTGGAGATGATCGCATCCTGGTGGAGAAGTTTGTCGACAATCCTCGGCATATTGAAATACAGGTGTAGTAAAGACGCAAGGAATGTGTTGTTGATCAGCCTCAGTCTGTCTTTCTGAGCAGACCCATCAACCCAGGGAATGTGTTGGAGGTTAGGAGTTGCAGTGATTGGTATTGGGAAGATACTGTTTCCAGTGCCTTATTCTCTTTTTGGTGGTGAGCTAAGCCCTGCCTACTGGTGGATCATTATCAAGTCAAGGCTGTGCATATTTTAACAGAAAATTCTTGGGTATACCTACATGGTTTTGGTTGGTCGTGCTGAACTGCTGATGAATTTTCCTCCTATCCAGTACTTTTACTGAGTAATGTACCATGGTCATTTATGTTCACAGCACACCTACAGTACTGAAGAAAGATCAGATATGTTTGCCTAGAGTCAAATTGAAATATTTAATGTGTATTGTTAGAATTTAGGCCCTCAGTTGCCTGGTAGCTGACAGGTAATAGAAGGCCTGCCAAATTCATATGCTGGGCTCAGCAACTCCCAATCTTCACCAGTTATTAGCACTACCTCATCTGCAGACAGAAGTGAATACTGTTTACATTTGTATCTCATTTAATCAGAACTGTTCCTTACCATGTGTCAGTTCTTTCATTTCTCATATTACTCAGTGCATGTACTGTTCATATTTAAATGCTGTGATGGTAAGAGACAGCCCTATTTGAGTCCAACAGTCATGCTGAACCTGTCACTTAATTTCAGTGGCAGATATTGCTGTATAATACATACTGTGGATAGCTTTAAATAACAGGAACCTATTTTCCATAGTGCCTACAGGTCTACTGTTATATACCATCTCCAGATCTATAAAGGCAATTACATGTTAAAAGCATGATTCAGAGGTTAACGGATGCTGAGGCATAAGTTAAATAGTACTGTATTGAAAGGCTGATCCTACTGTAAGCCTGCATGCTTAACAGGTGTTGGGTGACAAACATGGTAATGCCATCTATCTCAATGAGCGTGAGTGTTCCATCCAACGCCGCAACCAGAAGGTCATAGAAGAGGCTCCCAGGTAGGTGTGTTTATATATTCACAGGTAATAAAATGAAGTGGAGAGAGTGGAATTAAGTACAGTTGAATGTGAGGAATTTGTCGCAGGGCTTGAATGAGTGGAACTGTGCCAGTGCTGTGGGAGAAGATTGTGATGTTCGATTTGTATAAAAGCTAAGTTGACCGAAGTGGGTGCAAAAATGATTATAAAATGAGTCTGCAAAGTGTTGTTAGAAAGGTATGTAGAAAGATAATATGGTAATAGAGAATGTAAGGAAGGTATCAGTGTCTGATGAGTGATGAACAAGGTGGGTTTTAGGAGTGTTTGGGGATGTGTGGATCAGATGATTATGGCAAGGCATATAGTAGAGTAAGTAGTGCATGTGAGAACAATTAGTAAGATATTTGTGATACATGTAGGTCCCAGAGAATTGTTTGATAAGGTGTACAGGGAGGGATTGTGAAAAGTTTTATGCACTGCTGATGATGATTGAATGTTTTTATGATAGTACTATAAGACAGGTGTAAGAGTACTGTATATAGTTGTCAGTAAGTGGTTCAGTATCAGTGTTGAAGTGAAAAAAGCATGTCTCATGCCAGTACTTTACAGTTGTACAAGATTCTGTTTGATAATGCATAAACTATGCCATTAACTTATGCACTTTAAATGTGTGTGTATATATATATATATATATATATATATATATATATATATATATATATAGATAGATAGATAGATAGATATATTATATATATATATATATATATATATATATGTTATCTATCTATCTATCATCTATCTATCTATCTATCTATATATATATATATATTGTGATAGGTGGGGGCGATCACCATCCACTCACTCGATGTAGTGCTGCTCTCAGGTGTCTACCCTTTCCTCTCCTCCATCCTTCTTTCCTTCCATCCTCTTCTGTCTTTCTTTCCTTCAGTCTTTGCTCATCCTTCTGCTTATGGGTGACTTTGCACTCCCTCTTCTGTCTTTCTTTCATTCATTCTTTCCTCTTCCTTCTGCCTGTGGGTGACTCTATACTGAGTGACAAGCCAAATGGTTTCCTGTACACCAGGAAACCATTTACCATGTTGGGTGGTAACCATATAACCAAACTTTTGCGCCTGGTGGTTTAGTGGGTAATTATTGTGCTCTAATTGGATTAAGCTGGTGAAGGTTTCTGTCCAAGGGATGGTTGGGGTTTATTACTCATGTAATGCCACTCAGGGATGAGTGAGGCTGGTCACTCTCATCTTAAATGTTAGGACCAACTGCCTAGCCGTGGGCTCCTACGCTCCTCATGGGGCAACATAGGATTGGATGATAGATGGATGGATGAACAAAAATATTGGTTACCTTAACAACAGCAGACAACAGGGGTTCAAGGCACGGCAACATTTACAGTTGCTGCACCCTCTGCGGCACCCCCTGCTGGACCAACACTTCTATCCCCAGACTCCTCATGAGTTCCTTCCCCACGAGCCTCTGACTCAGTCACTTTGGCCAAAAACCCCTCGAAGTCCAATGTTGACACAACTGACATTGCATCCCCTTCTTCCTCTGCAGGAACAGGATCAGATGATGTAACTGTTTCCTCATTTTCACTTTCTTCAGGTCACCATGTGTAACTTGTTATGAGCATCTGCCTCCTCCTGTTAATTACTTGCCTGTGCCTGTTGTGCCTGTCTGTGTAGAAGCGGAAGGCTTTGTCAATATTAACGAGAACTTCCTCTGTTCTTTGCTGGCAGATTTTGTGTTCCTTCAATTCTTCTTTGAGCTTATCCACAGCAGCAAGGATCTTGCTTATTGTTGACATAGACAGTTCTGTGCCTTCCTCCATCACACTAGGCTCCTCAGCTTGATCAGTGAAACAGGAGCTCCTGCTCTCCCTATCACTAGCATTCCCATTCTGGGAGTACCACCCTGATTCAGAGAGCTAACTTTACCTAAAATAATGGATATATGTTTTCCTGTATCAGTGTATTCTTGGATGAGGCCACAAGAGCAGCCATGGGGGCGCAGGCAGTGGCCCTCGCACGGCAAATTGGTTACTCTTCGGCTGGTACTGTGGAATTTTTGGTGGACTCACAGCGCAACTTTTACTTTCTTGAGATGAATACCAGGTTGCAGGTAAGAGAGAGAGAGAGAGAGAGAATCTTCTTGTTAAGTGAATGCTTGTATAAAGGAGTACATAGCCTATGGGTAAAGGGAGATTCAGTGTTTGACCGCTGCCAGCTTACAACTATAATGCTATGTAAGAGAATTTTAAACAAGAATAAAGGTTCATTATATCCAAAGCACATATACATAATTAACATGTGACATATAATGATGCATCTGCTGTAATGGAAGTATAAATGTTCCCCTAAAATGCCATTGGAATTGCAACCATGTCTGTAAACCCTGAACACTAGCTAGTGACTGTGTACAACTTCTGTGGTAAACATGAGTACAGTAACCATGAATAATAAGCATGTCAGCCAAGAAGTTAGCTCATCATTATCTTACCTAACTTCTTAAAGTTTTTATCACTTATCAAGAATGGGCCGGTTTACATTATAAACACAAGCAAGTCATTTTTCTGATTGTATGAACCAGAATCTCCCTTCGTTCATATTTAGCCCCCCTACTACTTTTCTTTGTCCAACATTTTACTGTTTCCTCAAGAGTAAATGCTTTTCTTCTGTTCTTAGCTCTTTCAAAGCAAGGAGGAGCACTTTCTGGGTGCATAGGCATCATAAATAAGCTAGTGTGAAACTGCATGGTCAGAGTTCAGGGATGAAATTAGGAGGAAGAAAAAAATGCTTCTGAACAAAAAAACAATCAACACAACAATGAGGCTGCGGCAGGCAGGTATAGGATGTCGGTCAATTAAGTGGGCTTGGGTCATGGAACCTTGGCAGCAAGTGACAAAAGCTTAGTGCACAGGTTGTAAGCGAATGCAGCCATCTGTCACTCATGCATCTGAGTGTAATTGCTGTGTTAATATGTAATGCTCGTATAGTAAAGGGAGACATTAAATGCTAGTGTTATTGTAAAGTTGTTACTTTCCTCTTTGTTAAATCATGACTGCAGCACAGTACACAGTATGATCATCATCCCAGCTTGCTGGGGTTAAACCATCCTTGTGTCACTTCACCACTGCCAGGGCTGGCTCAGTGTTTCACCATGGCCTGAGAGAATGTGATGGTGAAAGTTTACAGGAGTGCTTTTTAAATTTTTCATAAGTGAATTTTGTAACCGAGTCTTAGATTCTAGACTGATGCTCGTAACTTTGAATTTTTGGTACTTGTAAGACTGAAGTGGCCTATATTTGTCAATCTTGTAACACATAATTTATATACAGTATAATGGATGCTCGTATAAGGGGACGTTTCTTTATGCAAATTTATGGGTGAAGTTTACACTGGGAGGAGATATGGAATATAAAGATGATTATTGGTTATTTTCATTGAATGTCATGGTATAGTATAACTGGCAAAGGATAGAAGTGGATGGATGAAGCAGATACGGAAATGCACGAGGTATGAGTGTCTTCTGCTAGCAGGTCATGAAAAACATGACTGCTCCTTCAAGAGATGAACGATGAATCTTAAGAACATATTTGTGTGAATCATTGTCTTTGAGGTGGGACCAAGAATTCTGAAGGCTTGAGTACAGTAATGGCTCATAGCACTGGGCAAGTTTATTTATATTATTGCCCCCTTTCCCCTTCCATGTTCATAATTATGGATTTTATGCAATCTGTTTATTAGAGAATAGCAAGGATGATGATAGTATTGTAGTGATGGTAATCATCATCATCCTGTCATGTTGGAAGTAAAGGATGTTCCTGGTGATCTAAAGATGAAGTGCTTAAATTTTGGTTAAAGTGTGTTAAAACAAAATGACGCATTTGTACTTTTGTTGAATAAACACGTACAGGATAGGATGTTTTGGAATGGCACGAGAAATAAGGAAATTGGGTGCCACAGAGTTTGATAACAAGATGACTTAACAGATCACACGTGAGTTACTCAGCATGACTTAGTTCAGAAGTATGTTCTGTATTTGGTGCCCTTTTAGTTTGTACACCTGAGCACTTAGTGCAACAGTTATATGTTGGGTTCGGTATGTTTGTTTGCAACAGTATGGGAAAGCTGTTGAATAAAATCAACACATTTGGAACTAGAGCAAATTGACCTGAGGTCACAACACCTTGCCCATGCTGGCTGAATTGGGGTCTGAGTTACTTAGGGTGAAAGGAAATTGGATTAAATCAAGTTTTAGGACTTGATAATAGCACTGTTGCCAAAAGAAATGGCAGTTATTGAGAGTTGAAGCTTTAAAATTTGATTGACTATGAGTTTGTCCTTTCAGGGTCATTCAAGGTCACAGCTTATGGTCCCAACTAACTCTCCACATATGACTTCCTGTTAGTGTATAATAATAACCATGTACGTATTTCTCACCGTTTGGCTGATTTATGCAGTCAGAATATGTGTTACTTTGACTTTGACCATTCAAAGTCACCCAAGGTTAAGTACTTGTATAATGGTGCCAATAGAACCCCCTTACTGTACGAGTATATGATTTCCTGTTAGTGATTAAAAGTAACCATGCATCTATCTCACACCATTTGGCTGTGTTCAGGCTTCAAAATCTGCATAACTTTGAGTTAGACCTTTGAAGGTCATATCTGATGGTATCAGTAGGATCCTCATTTATGACTTCCTATCAGTGATTAATAGTAACTGTGTGTCAATCTTTCATCGTTTGGCAGGTCTCAGAATATAGATGACCCTGATTTTGGCCTTACAAGGTCAAATTCAAGGTTCTTACCCTGGGGCATTTTCACCAAAATTGAATCACTTCCTTGGTGTGTCATACTTAACCTATATGCAAAGTTTGAAGATGATCCGCACATTGGTTCAAGAGATAATCGATTCACAGGCTCACAATAAATAAGTAAATGCCAGCAATCACTTACACCCCTTCCACGATGAGTTGTGGATGGGGTGAATAATAGTTGAGGACAATCAGAGGAACAGTGGGTTAAATTTTGGTTGTAGGTCAAGGGCAAGGTCAACTCAGCCAACTTTGATGTGATAGATCAAATTTGGTGGAAGGGTTGAGGCTCAGGAAAGAATGAAGGGATTTGGTTTTTAGAACAGTCAGGCGAAGATCAAAGTCATAAGGTAAGGTCAAAAGTTTGACCCTTAAACTGAAATATTTTTTATTTAGTTTGGACCAAATTTGATGGAAGGGTTTAAGGTCAGCCAGGGTGAAGTGATTGTATTTTGAAAACAGGAGGTCAAAGATCAGGGCCACAGAGTAATGTTAATGTAAATACTGTATTTTTGACCCAGTTTGGACTGAACTAGTGGAAAGATTAAACATCTGGTAAGGATGATGTAATATGAGCTTACCAACACTCTGTCAGAGATCAAGGTTGCAGGGAGGATCAGAAGGTTGGCCTTAGGCTTATTGTAGGGCAGATTTGTTGCCTTCTCTGAGTACTCCTTGTTGTTTCATAGTTAATGTATTGATTGTATTGCAGGTAGAGCATCCAATCACAGAGTGCATCACAGGTGTGGACCTAGTTCATCAGATGATCAGAGTGGCCAAAGGTGTGTCTATAACCTGACCATGTGTTACATCATCTGTGTATTCACTGACTCCTCCCCAACTTCACTCTTCTTCCCTGTACTTCATTCTTCCATTTCTTATTTGTATTGCTTCCACTTCTCTTCCTTTTATGCACTCTCCTGCTTCCCTCTTCACTCCTCTTTCTGCTTGTCTTTTTTCTCACTTTATGTTTCCTCGTTTCTCTCCTCTCTTCATTTGATCTCATTCTCATGCTATTTCAGTCTCTTCACTTCTTTTGCTTTCTGTGCACCTCACTCCTCATATCTACTTCTCTCCTCAGTATCCATTTCAGTCACATTCTCAGCTCTCCATGCACATGCACAGAGGCAGACATGCATGCATATGCAGACATTCTCACATGTACACCTTTCTGCTAATACTCTCCTCTCTGAGTCACTTACTTTTTTCATCTATCTTTAGTTCATGATGACTGATTGAGTGAAACCACACTGGTGGAGAGGGACACCTTCATGTGTTGACTTCAAGACATTATTCCTTGGTGATTCCACTTCCTAACTTTCCAAATGTCCCTCAGCTCCTTCCCAGTCCCCTTGAGGGAGGATGCTGGACTGCAGAAGAAAGGAAACTTCAGCCTGCAGCCCACTGAGTACATGTTCAGATGAACTTGAGACCACAACAACAAAAACAAAATGGAAGTGAGAATGATGTCATCATATCTGAGCCCTTGCCCCCCTCCAGGTTAATTTGTCTTTTCATGCTCCTATTGGTCTCTCTTATTCGTCTTCCTTCTTACATTTTCCCTTGTACTTTTACCTTCTCTTATTGGTCCCTCTTCCACCTTCTCACACATTCCCCTCTACATTGATCTTTTTTTTTTTTTTTTTTTTCTCCACATTACCCTTTTTTGCCTTCTTTCACATTCCAGTTTGCCTCTACTTTGTCATTTTTCCCCATCTTCTACATTCTCATTTCCCCTCTTCTACCTTTTATTATTATCTCCTCTTCTACCTTCTGATATTTTCCCTTCATCTTCAACCTTCTTGCATTCTTTCCTCTTCAACCTTATTTCATTTCCCCTCTTTTATCTCTTCTCATTTTCCCCTCTTCTTCTGCCTTCTCATATACCCCTCTTCTGTGTCCTCTCATTTCCCCTTCTACCTTCTCTCATTTTTCATTCTTCTACTTCTCATTTTCTTTTCTTCTACCATATCTTCCTCACTTTGTTCCACCAACTTCTTCCACACCACATATGACGCAGTATTTCTTTACCAGCATGCCCCTCTTACACACTCTTCAGGAACTCTCTTTGGTACGAAATCCACTTGTTTTCTGTGAATGTATCCATATTCTCCTGGAATAATGTTGTTATCCATTCCATTGCACCGGCCTCATTCCTAAAGCTCTTTTTTTTGTACAGTATCCTTGCATTGCATGTTATTTTTCAGAGCTGGCCGTAGTGTTCTTGTCAGCACCTAATGTAAAACAGGCTATTTGGAAACTGTGCAGCATAAAAAGTTCTATTGTTATTTTCTGCTCAGGTTTCATTTTCATAAAAGAGTGTAGAATACAGCATCCAGTACTTTAAGGCATTGTCCGCTTCACCTCCAAGTTATCTTGATTAGGGTAATCAGTTTAGGACTGGTCTTATACTTTATTATTTTTTCTGGCTAATGCCAGTGATTTTTTTCAACATAGTGAAACCTCTAATCCTCAGAGGGTTAACCCCTTCACTCTGATGGCCAATTTTATATTCTGAATTTGCTGCCACAAGTGATTTTATTCATTTTTGAAGCCTTTTGAAAGTGGTTGAGTTACATATAGCCGTCACTAATCCTTTCATTACTAAAGATCTGTCCTGATATGAATAGTATAGTTTGGTGGTTGAAGGAACTGAATAAAAAATACTGTACATCACAGGACTGAATACATTAAAATATATTGGACTGTGATAGCTTAGCCTTAGGCACCTGCACCTCAGATGTGATAACTATAGGATTCATCATTTAATGTTTCCAATATTGCAGGCCACCCACTGAAACTGACACAGAAAGACATTGGAATACGAGGGTGGGCAGTGGAGAGCAGGGTGTATGCTGAGGACCCCTTTAAGAACTTTGGTCTGCCTTCCATTGGCCGCCTCTCACTCTACCAGGAGCCGCTGCACCTCGAGAAAGTGAGTCTGGCAGTCATTCTATCACATGCTGTCTTCCAGCATGCAGAATTTTACCTCACTGTAGCTTAGTTTTAATCTTCAATATTCCTTTCAAGTCCTGCACTACTTTTCTTTAATATTTATCTGCCATTGCACAATCAGAAGTCATTGCTGCATACTACAGCAGGTTTATAATTTGTGAAATATAGTACCACTGAAATACGGTAACGTGCCTGAGAGTTTGAATTATCAGGAGAGAAGAAAATCTCATAACTAACAACTGTTCTGCCTTTAGCATATACTGATAGTGTACAGTACTTGTAGCCCTTTTTCTTCCATTACATTATCTCATTGGAGAGTGAGTTATGGTTATGCCATTTTCAGTAGAGTATGATGTTTTTGCAGGGATTGATTGGGGGGAAAAAAAAAAAAAAGAGAAAAAAGTAAATAAAAATGGCCATCTGTTAGTGATTCAGCCTGGCAGTGTGCTTAGGTTCAGACTACAAGAGGCAACTGGAAATTTTTTGATCATGTGTTGCCACCAGGGGGCATAGGCTGGCCCTCTACTCTTTAGCGTATTGGACTGCAGTAACCAAGTCTTGGGTCCCCATCTCTTGAAATAAATAATATTGGATTGGCAGCATTACTGATCTGTTGCAAGTGCAGTGTGATACTGATACACAGTAGAGCAGGTCAGTGATATCAGCTTCTACTATGACACCATGATGTGTTTCTTGTGTTGTTGCAGGTGCGATGTGATAGCGGTGTAGAGGAGGGTAGTGATATTAGTATCTACTATGATCCTATGATTTGCAAGTTGGTGTGTTACGGGGATGATCGACAGGAAGCCATCCAGCGCAGTGTTAAAGCTCTTGATGCTTATGTTATCAGAGGTCAGTACTATCTTAAGGGAAAGTACATTAGTAAAGCACCTTTATTCTGCCCTTCTGTCCTAAATGCACCCAGTTGAACTTTCCTCAATGACTAATAGACTCACTCACAAATACAGTCACTCCAACAATACAAATTTCCACATGCACTTATCATGCCGCAGTGAGTGACAGAGAACTGTCTATATTGCAGCATGTTGAAATGACCTCTCAGCACAACTGTAGGCATGGGAAGGATGGATAGTGTAGGAAAGAGTGAAATTTATGGGAATATATAATGGAAGAAAAAGCTATAGGAGTGAGGTGTGGAATTGCAGAGTGGATAAAAATGAATACATTGAGATGGTATGGACATGCACAAAGAATGGACATAAATAGGATGCAAAAGAAAGTGTGTGAAAGTGTGATAGAGAGAGGGCAGTGTTGATAGAGGCAGACTGTATATGGTATGGGAGAAGATAGTGGAACAGTAAATTGAGTAAAGAATAGGAAGAGGAAGAGGAATGTTTGAGAGTGAGAATGATGTGTGAGGTTAAGGTAGCTTAGAGGTGCATCTGTCCTGGCCATCCCTTTTCCAGGGGTTCCCAGGAGGGAGCAGGGCATTGATGACGATGATGAATTCTCTGTAATGGTCAATTGATAGCTGTTCTGTGGTACATGATTTTCTTAGTTAAAGCCCTTTAACCATTTGCTCAGGAAAAATGGTTAGGTATATTCAAAGAGTACAACGTATACTGAAGTGGAGTTACAGAAAAGAGAATCCCTGTCCAGGCTGCTCAGCAATATTGTAGTCTTTGCCCTGGTGGCAGCCTGTGTCAGTCAGCAGACTCAGGGTAAACACATTCCCCGGGTACCAACATAACCTGATTTTCCTCATCTGTCTCATTCGTTTTTAATGGTCTGTTGAAAGGTAAGCAATATATCTGTACTATTTTTGTATTTTCTATACATTGATGATTGTTTTGAGTACCAGTATCGTATGGTGTATGATGTGTAACATATTGCACTAGATGCTTGAATAATGCTTAACAGTTTTGTTGAGCGACACGATGGTAAAACTACATGGTATTGAATCAGCTCAACAAAATTGTTGAGTTATCATAGAAGCACAGTTTTTATGAGTGTTTACAATTTTCATTCAGACACTATAATGAATGCTCATTCATTTTATGGGTCAAAAAGTGAAGACTTGGGGCCGTAGTGCCTATGTGATGCAGAGCAATTATACAATGGACTTAAACCTTTAACAGTTTGCTCAACAAAAATGGTGAGGCATATTCTGTGAATGCGAAGTACTGTACACTATACAGAAGTGGAGGTACTGAAAAGAGAAATTTTGCATTTGATATTGATACAGTGAGGAAGGCTGTATATTTGTATGATGCAAAAGGTTCTTATATACAAAACATACACTTATTTTGTTTCTGTACTACAAAATACTACAATGATACTGATGATTGTAAAGCTTTATGGATGCGCAGTTACAGTAAAAGTCCTGTAATCCGAAGGGCAGGGGACCGAGGGTTTCACAGACTACTGTTTTTTTCGGACTTGGGAAGGGCCTCTGAAAACATCTATCTATCTATTGCCAGACACCTCAATCCCATTTGGGGTGGCCACAAACAAATCGCCTCCACGTCGCCCTGTCCCCCATCATTTCACTGCCCCGCTCCCAACTCACACCCCCCTCTCTGATATACCTCTCCACCTCATCCCTCCATCTGATCGTTGGCCTCACCCTCCCTCTTCCCCCCTCCACCTCACTCACATACACTCTCTTCGTCAGTCTTTCACCCTCCATCCTCTCCACATGGCCAAACCACCTCAGTGTATTCCTCCTAATGCATAGAAGTTTAAATGAATAGTTCAGGCACATACATCCAAGTCCAAGAGCAAGTCCAACTAGATAAATCCTCAGATAAAGCCCAGAAATATTTGGAAAAATGTAGAAAAAAAAAAAAAAAATTGCCTTGAAGAATTTGGAGTATTGGGATATTCTGACTATTGGTGGTCAGATTGGACGACTTTTACTTATATAGTACAGTATTTCTTTTTTTCAAAATTTGTTTGAGAATAACAAGGTCTATTCAGAAACAGTACACTTATTTTTGGGTTGCCATGCACATCATTAATTATGAGCATGCTGTTATTTATACACACAGTTTAACAAAATCGTTGAGACTCAGATTATGAGAACTAAAGGAGATATGAAGAAATTTTTCAGGTAAAAGTTATTTCTTTTTCATAAAATTAAAAGAAAATCTTGCAGTGGCATTTTTTTTTAACCATCATTGTGCATGTGAATATTAAAGGGCTTAATTTTCAGCCAACACTTACATAATAATCATAATGCCTGTCTTTTTTTTTTTTTTTTTTTTTTTTTTTTTTTTATGGTAGTTATTTTAGATAACTTGTTAGGTTTTTTACCCATGTAGTGTTTGAGTTGTAAAAAGGTGGAAAAAGGAATGGGATTGGAGGTTTGGACTCACCCTCATTTTATACAAGCATAGGGATGAGGCTGTCCAACAACATAGGTTTTTACAGTACGGTTAGCACTTAATATGTCCTGTGGCTTGAAAGAGAGGGATAAATTGCTTATACAATGATGAAAGAGTTAGGACCATTTTATGCTATACAATAGTTTTTGCCTAAAGGTGATTTTGATACCTTACGAAGCCTCAGTGGTTGATATTTAATTCTCGTTTTTGCTTATATTCGTGTAAGGTCACCCAGACAGCCTTTCTACTCACTGTCAAAAGACCAGAAATGAGTCATAACCTGGGAAACCGGTGGCCCAGTTGGACTGGAAATTGTTTTGTTCTTCAAGTTAGAGCATTCGGTACCTTGGTCTAACAAAAATTGCACAATGTTGTGCCATTTTTGCTTTGTTGTGGTAACAAACAAACCAAAATGTACAGAAATCAGATCATTATAGGATAGTATAGATTATTGTAACAGTAACTTCAATGCCAATGAAGAAACTGATCTGCCTTCGGCGGCCTCCACTTGATGTTAAAAGGCCAGAAATGAGTCATAACTTGGAAACCGGTGGCCTGATGGGACTGGAAATTGTTTTATTCTTAAAATTAGATTTTTTTTTTTTTTTTTTTTTTTTTTTTTTTTTTTTGCCCTAACTAAAGTTGCACTCTGTTGCGCCATTTTTATTGTGGTACGGTAACAAACATACAGAAATTGGATCATTATAATATAGATGATCATCTTCATGCAAGCCTATAGTCATTTGCCTGTTCCAGGATGGCATTTGCAGTCATCACAATCAGGTGTGTTAGTGTCAGTGATGGAACTGTAGTGTAGTGTTGGAGTTTAAGCAGCAAGTGGAGTGAAATAACTGCCGGTTTAGGTTGAGTTGGAAACTTGTTCTTAGACTTATCTTTGGTGGTAAGCAGCAGGTGAAGTGCAGTGAAGTGAAATAACAACCAGTTTAGGGGGGGCACTCACCATCCACTCACCCGATATAGTGCTGCTTTGGGTGTCTGCCCTTTCCTCTCTTCTTTCCTTCCTTTTCTGTATTTCTCACCTTTCTTTCCTTCTTTCTTTCGTCTTCCTTCTGTCTATGGGTGACTCTACACTGAGCGACAAGCCAAGTGGTTTCCTATACACCAGGAAACCATTTCCTACGCTGGGTGATAACCATATAACCAAATTACGGCGCCTGGTGGTTTAGTGGGTAATTAAGGTGCTCCAATCAGATGGAGCCTATGTGGGTTTACATCCGGGAGGGTGGTTGGGGTTTCACGTAATGCCACCCAGGGATGAGTGAGGCTGGTCACTCTCATCTTAAATGTCTGGACCAACTTGCCTAGCCCCGGTCTCCTACGCTTCTCATGGGGCGACATAGGATTGGATGTTGGATGGATGGATGAAACTACTGTATTGTTTTTCTACTTTGTTGGGTATGTGATCCTTGGCTGAAAACGTATCCCGACTGAATCCGTGTCATAATTGACTTGATATACAATAAACTGTTATGCAATGTTTTTTTTCAGTCGCATCCTCATCGTAAAATGAGGGCATGCTGTATCATTCCTAGAACGTAGTTTCCTCATTGACTCATAGTAAGTCCCTGTTATAAGTTGCGAGTTGCCATATAATTGGTTCTGTGAGTTGGGGGAAGCTGGCAAATAAGTTTTATAGGTAGCAAGGGAAAATTGATGGACAACTTCAGTTTTCCTTTTCATTTTTTAGTTGAATATTGTTTGCAGAAACGAGTGTCTTTTTTTTTTTTTTTTTTTTTTTTTTTTTTATAACCTATCCCAGACTTATAATGAGGAATGCTTGTATTCCCCCTAAAATGAAACAGGCTTGCTCTTAATCATCCCATCCCAGTTAACCATAGAAAATGTTTTATTTGTTTATTTATTTTTTCAAATAGATGGTTGTGATTAGATTTTTAAAGTTTCCATCCCCCGATCCTGTGATTGTCATGACCCCAGGTGTGACCCATAATATCCCATTGCTGCGAGATATCCTGACCGAGCCTAACTTCCTGTCGGGGAACATCTCCACCAACTATCTGCCACAGGTCTACCCAGAGGGCTTCAGGGGCAAGCAGCTGTCACACCAAGAAGTGGTAGGTGCGATGATGTGTATATGCACACAGCTGCAAATAAATGGGGGGGGGGGGAAATCATGTTTGTGAGTGATAACTCACTTAATGTGTTAGGTACGTAGTCAGCATTAGTATATAAACATCTTAAGTAAGAATAGCCAAGAGTATATACTGTACACAACTAAATGGCTCTTCTTCACTAGGTACGGTACAGTACTCCAGTGTACTGGCATTTTCAAAATAGTCCTTGCCCAGGATGGCCCCACAACTTTGTACATGAAGTTAGTTGTATTGTCTTCATCTTGTGTAGCCCAGGTCACTCAGTCCCTTTTAATCAAATCATGAGCCCTAGATATGCTGTTAAATGCCCTGTTGTTTGCAGGTTTATAGGCATTATTCATTAGAGTATGCTTCTCTTCCATATTTTCAAAGCCACCCACCAGCATGGGTCTGTTCTTACCAGTGCTTTTCTTTATCAATCAAATAAGTTTTGAACACTGCTTACTCTTGTCACTAGTTCGTAGACTTTCACAGCATACTTTCTAGTATGGTTCCCCATCGTGCTCTTTCCTCACCAAGCTGTCTTCTGATGCACTTTCTTGAACATTATATATGATGATGCTACATTTCCTTGCCTCCCTGTTTGATAGATCGTGCAATTTCCTATCCACAGCTGCTCTTGTTGTCTCCTCTAACACTTGGGGTTCATGTGTTTGCAACTTTTTCTCCATTATGTACTGAACCTGTTGAAAATCAAGACTGTCTCCACAATATCCTGAAGCTGTTAAAAGTCCAGGTTTCTCCATCAATTCCTTATCAGTTTTACTATAATCTGCTTTTCATTTTTCCATTTACACCTCACATCTCTCCTCATTTGACATGTTGGTAACTACTGCTTGTAATGCTCTATTGCACAGTTGTTACAAAACCAGTACTTAGGGAGCTTAGCCATCATATTCACCTTATCACTTGACCAAATCATATATTTCCTACAAAACCATGCTTGGCATTTCTCACACATGATACAGTTACTGTTGTCTAATAAGGCATTACAGTGATGATATTTATCCTCAGCAGGAAACTTTTCATTCATTTGCCGATAGCCACTGCGTCCAGCCTTTGCTTGCTTTGCGTGTTTCTTCTGCACCACATCATCATTCCTTTTCTCCTTTGTCAGTTTTTGTTCACATTTGCTAATACTGTATTTGACATTATGGAGCACCTATATATTGCTCGGTGTACCGTACACTATTTAGTAATCTGATGGCTTAGGCTGAGGAGAACTAAGAAACGACGGAGCAATGCTCAGCATGTCCACACCTCATGAACGGCATCTGTATTTTTCACAGGCGCTATGTTTCCCCTTATTGGTACTGTATATATAAACTAAGTTTCTCAGGTTTTCATATTTGTTTCCCAACTTCTGCCACAGCACTGAGGAGTGAGAGAAGGAGGGAGGAGGGTAGTGTTAATGGCATTTTCTCACTAATAGGAAGGAGGGAGTGTAGATTGAATGGTAAGGGGTAGGTTTAAACCTGTGTACTGAAAAGAGAGGGAGGAGAGAAAGGGAAAAGATAGAAGAATAGTCTTGGCTTTACTGGTACTGGTATATGTACTGATATATTGAATGTTGTTGTATTGTGCTGCTTTAGGTGGAGCTGGCAGCAGTACTGGCAAGCATACATGTGAAGGACAGTGAGCGCAGCCGTTGCTTCACCTCTGACCACCGCACCACAAACACTAACACTACTCCTACCTTATACTCCCTTGTGGCCATGTTTGCTGACCTCCAGCTTCCATGCACTGTCATTCCCTCATCAAAGGGATATGAGGTCAGTTTCCAGCCATAATTGTTGGAGGCTATGAGTCAGCAGCAGATTTTTGTAAATTTGTGAAACTAACACACATGTATAGTATGTAGATGTATCTGCATACACTGTACTTTGTAGTAGGTGGAGCACCCATTATCTCACTTAGTCTAGCGCTACCTAATTGTGACTGTAACTGCACTGAATTACCTTCATTGGGTGTTAACCATATAACCAACAATGAAATACTTGATAGTCTTCAGAGTTAAGGCTCCCCAACCAGAGTGGGTCATTTAATTCTCCTCTTGGGTCAGTGAAGGTGTAACATTTGAATATCCTATTCATATACACAGTATATATATAATGTATATAGATGGATAAATAGATAGATTTAGATACAGATGCCATTTACTGCTCCTGATGAACAATATATTAATTTGGAGTGACATTAAGCAGTTTGAATAGATACTGATGATACTGTATATTCATTCATAAATGTATATGAAAATATAGGTGTGCTGACAATTTTACATAGTTTGGGGTGTTAAAAGGATTATGTCATGATTTTGTCATAAAATTGTTTACTCCTATGAATTTTCTTTTATAGCTGTACCTGTAAGTTGTTAAATGTCATTTCAGTCTTATTATCTGTCTTTATGGAGGTGAATATCGTATTTGCATCATAAGCACATCGTTGTTGACATGAGTAAATGAATAAATAATTTCATTGTGAAAAATTTATGATTCATAGCTCATTTCTTAATGCTAAGAAAAAAGAATCAAAGGCTAAGCCTATAAAATCATTCCATCCAAGAAGAACTAGAGCCAAATTCAAGATCTTTTCATTTCAGAATGCCTGGACACATTAAATTTAAAAGACTTGAAGTCTGATATGGACAGCTGGAACTTTGGTGTATTTGCATTTAATGTGAGATGAGATTTATGTGATACTGTGTTGTCTGATGCATTTCTTGTGACCATGATTCCACTAGGTAAGTGTGAAGGGTGAGAACGTGGTGGTGGACAACAATTTCAGTCTGGCTGCACCACTCATTGAGGCCAAAATTGATAGCAGTCATGAGACTGTGCAGCTCATAAGGATGGGCCCAGCGGGGGAACTTCGTATCAGGTTAGAACTTAAATTAAAGGAAGGTATGGCTAAATGAGTTGAAGGCATTAATGAGTCCTGGGATCAGAAAGTGCAGTCATTCCTTGTTGTAAGTCAGGAATGTGCTCCAAAATACCACAGCATTTCCAGCCTATTGGTATTATACATGGGGCAAACTGGGACATTAGTTTTATAAACAGTAATGGGCTGATTTACCATGGGAAAAAAAAAAAAAGTGACATGACGAGGAATTGCTGTTGCTTTTATTGTATCCACAAACCTTCATCACACCCAGTGAGGGGTGGCCTAGATAATACAGATGGAACCTTTAGTCATTATTTTTGCTAATCTTTAATCATGTCTTCTTCCACACTCGCAACATTTCACCCTACCTCATGCATTGCTTGGGTTGTCCCTCCCTGTCTTTCTTGATTTTATTAATTTTCATTCATCCATCTCACATTCTAAGTCAGACTTTCTGTTTCCAGCTCTGCTGTTTGGCTGAACTACCTGAGTATATGTAGCACAGTATTACAGTATGACTTTGAGAACATAATGTACCTGGCATTATAATAATGTGGTTGGTTGCCAAAGGATGACCAAACCTGATTATGGGGTGACCCAAAGTATTGCATGTCATATATAATTAATTGCCACATTTGGTTTAGTTTTCAGAAGTTAGAATATTGTGTTCACTCATTGTATAGTGACGGTTATGTACTATTAGTGAAGCATAAAAGTTATGTACAGTACCCTCTCGATATAACAAACTAATTGGTGCCAGACCTTTGATGTTAAAACCGATAGTTCGTTAAAGCTGAACACCATACTGTTCGGTAATTTCCCAGGTATCGTGGCTTTTACCAAACAAAGATCGTTAAATATAGAGTGTCGTTTGGTTGTACAGTCATACACAGTAACATACAGCTAGGTCTAAATGGCTCTTTTTCTCAATAAATGCTTTATTTATAGCTCCTCTTATGGTGCTGATCACCCGGAGACTGATGCAGCCTCCTACTGGATGCAGAGGAGTTTAGGTGTCAGCATGTGCTCGTGTGTGTGTGTGTGGATGTCATGCTGGTTGGTGTTTCCTGCACAACCATTCTTTTACCAAACAAAAATTAATTTAAGATGGTCATTAAAACCAAAATTAGTTAAAAGAGGGGTCTGCATCATATAGACTGATAGAATAAGAACTTACCAGATATTAATGTGTGTGTTAGTGACAGCAGGGAATGAGGAACGAGATCAAGAACTTGTGGTAGCTAGTAAAATACTTTTATTTCTTTTAATCAGTACAGAATTCCCAGTCGAACTTTATACCATCATCGTCTTTCATCATCATCATCATCGTCGTCGTCATCGTCATCATCATCATCATCATCATCATCATCATCATCATCATCCTGACCTTTTTCTTACCTAAAGATGGGGTTATATTTCTTCTGATATAATTGATAGGTAAATGAGTCATGGTAGCCATCACTATATCTGGTTTCTAACACATCCCATAACAGGTATAAGGGCACGGCATTTCAGAGTCGTGTATTAAATGAGGCTGCATTCAACTTCCTGTCACTTATCCCACCGAAACCTAAGGTAAGTTAGAAAGGGAAAAAGTAGTGACTGTAGTTTGTATTTATTTATCAATTTAGTAACAAGAAAATATGTTACTGAAATGAAAAGGAGGAGTGAGAGCTGAGCGAAAGTGAAGTAAGGAAGAAACGGATTTTTTTTTTTTTTTTTTTTTTTTTTTTTTTTTTTTTTTTAATGCAGGATGTAAAATGCTGAAGTTAAAAGGAAGAGACATAGAGTAAAATTGAGGTAAAATTATGATATGTAAGAGTGTCGTAATTGTTGACTGAGGATCCTAGTCTTGGGATGCTGTGCTTCTGATTGGGCAATAAAAGATTGGATGATGGATGGAAAGAAGAATTTATGACAGAGTGAATTCATCATCATCATCCGGACCTCCTTTCCCACCCTAGGGCAGGGAGAGGAGTAGCAACGTCCAGATGGCCCAAATTACAGTAGCAAAAAGATGTCATTGTGATAGGAGATGGAAAAATATGTGCTGAAAGGCTAATTAGTATGGAGTGGAAGATCATATTTAAACCATTGTAGAACTGATTACCCTTTGGTTACTGATGTTGGTCAGTTAGAAAAAGGGGTATAGTATTGTTAGGATAATATTAAGTGTAAATGCTAATGTTGACACTAAAATGCCATTATGCTTTCCTCTTGCAGCCTCCATGCTCAGCCCTTTCATATCAAGACATTAATAGAATGGCGGTGTTGCTATAATGAGTTTGTCTTCCCTCAGTTTCCTTTCAACATAATATACTACTGTACTTAATCCTGCAGTAATCCTCATCATTTTCTTGTTCCCCCCCCCCTTTTTTTTTTTTTACCTAAGGATGGGTTGTTATGAATCCAGTATTGTTTTTTATAGTTAGAACTCTCTTTGGTTTTTCTATATCAGATTCCTTATTGACTGAGTTAAGAAAACAAAAGAGGAATTAGTTGGAGAAGAACAGGGAGATTTTAGGATGGGAAGAGGTTGTAGTAGTAGTTATTCCCTAGGCAGTCTGGCCGAACAGCCCCGAGTCCCTTAGGAGAGACCGGGCCCTCCCACAGAGCTCTCAAAGAGTGCATGTTGCTCCGCTGGCGCAGGTGACCATGTGCAATGCAGTCTTCCACAATATGCCCAACAGCATGGGTCTCTATGTCGCATCCCGGACAGGCATCACCGACAGGGTCATCCAGCCTCCTCTGGTAGCCCAAGAGGGCTGGATGGCGCCCACATCTCAACCCGGCCAGGTGGACCCCGTCCCCACGAGGGAGACAGGACCCAGAAGGGCGGACGTCAAGAGGCCGCGCATGCAGCTGCGTGCCGTCCCCAAATGACTGAAATTTGCGGCAAGTGATCCGAGTGTGGATATGCTTCTGGAAGCAGGTCTGAGGCAGGCGAGGGGGGAGAGATGACAGTACCCGTGTATGTTATCGCGTGCTGGGTGCTGCTCTGATGCTTCTTGGTGTGGGCGGACGTGCTGCCATGCAATACAGTGGATGTCGCGTGCCTGCGGAGGCTGCATCAAGTGCATCAGGAAACTGGGTGCCTCTCATGTCTAGGTGATCCCCGACTTTGAGGACTTTGGTTCCCTGATGCAGGTGGTCTGTGGGTGTAGTAGCTGTGCAGCCTGTGATTATTCCCAGGGCCCTGCTCTATGTGGTCTGCAAGTACTGCAGTGTGTCCCGGCAGGGATTGCATAATTCATCACTGAACGCATGTACCGTCTGTACACCGTGGTGGTGGTCTCCCTGCTGTCTGAATGTTGTATGGGCAAGTGACCTCAAAGCACTGAGTCTCGGTGTTATTTTACTTCTAATGTTTGCATTGCTTCGTTCAAATGACATCGATGTACTGCATGACACCAAGGATCCTGGGTGTTATTTAGATCAGATATTTGTTCTTCGGTCGTAAGTGGAAAAGTTTCTAGAGAAGGGAAAGAAGTTGTATGCGGCCTTCATGGATTTAGAGAAAGCATATGAAAGTGTGGATAGACAAGGAATGTGGAAAATATGAAGAATATACGGAGTAAATGGGAAGTTGTTGAATGCCTTGAAGGGTATGTATGAGGATGCTAAGGTTGCAGTGCATGTAGACAGTGAACAGAGTGAATTTTTCTTTTTGAATGTTGGATTGAAATAGGTAGGTGTGTCATATCCCCATGACTGTTCAATCTGTATATGAATTGGGTTATAAATGAGATACAAGGTAGGGCAGTGGATGTTGGGGCAACCCTAATGAGAGAGGGCAATGTTTGGAAACTCCCAGTACTGTTGTTTGCAGATGATACTGTATTGTTAAGTGAAGATGAAGGGGAACTGCAAGTCTTGGTGAGTGAGTTTGGGAGGGTGTCTAAGAAACAGAATCTAAAGGTGAATATAGGGAAGAGTAAAGTTATGGTCTTTGAGAGAAATGAAGGCACTGAATGTGCGGAGAGGCTGGATGAGGAGGAAGTGGAAAATGTGGGTGTGTTTAAGTGCTTGGGTAGTGTGATGAGTAAAGATGGAAGTTTAGTGGATGAAGTACTTGAAAGCATACAACAAGGGAGAAAGGTTGCTTGTTCTTTGAAAGCAGTGATAAGGTACTGGGAAGTGAGCATGGAAATGAAAAAGTCACAGCGTGACAGTATTGTGATACCAACTCTAATGTATGGAAGTGAAGCTTGTGCCTTGTTGGAAGGACACAGTCAAGAGTGAGAGCCGTGGAATTGAGTTATTTGAGAGGAGCCTGTAAAGTTACATGGAGAGAGACTGACAAATGAGGAAGTGGAAGGAGCGCTGTGGTGTGGATTTGGATGTGATGGAAAGCGTTAGGAGAAATACATTGAGGTGGTTTGGCCATGCGAAGAGGATGGAGAGCAAGAGACTATTGAGGAGAGTGTATGCGAGTGAGGTGGAGGGGGGGAGACGGAGGGGGGAGGCTGAGGAAAAGATGGAAGGATGGAGTGGAGGGGTATATGAGAGAGGGGGGTGTGAGCTGGGAGGAAGGCAACGAAGTGGCATTGGACAGGGCAACATGGAGGTGATATGTTTGTGGCCACTCCTTATGGGATTGAGTCATCTGGCAATACAGTAGATAGATAGATAGATTCCTTTGTATCTGAGAATGGTCATTTTCAAATGGAAAGCATTTACTTTATTTGCATGTTAAGGAAATCAAATGAGAAAATGTTGAGATTTAAAAAAAAGTGGACAGTAATTCATCATTTTCTGCCTTTTTTATTTATTTATTTTTTTAATGCACAGTAATCACAAAAGATATTGGCTGTTGAACCTCCATTACTACCTGTTCAACTGATTTGTCAGTTTCTTCCAGTTTAAAATATCATTTCTGTAGAAAGTAGTTGTGATATTTTGGATAACATCCATGACATATTGAGGACTCTCTGTATAGATAAACAGGAAGAAGAGATATGGAATAACCCATGTTTTTGAAGACAGACCAGGGCTAGGAGGACAGATAGAAGGAAAGGAAGTGTTGGACTAATTCTTCTTACTTCCTCAGGTGGACTGGAGCTAGCAGGACAAACAATGAAGAGAGAAAGAGATGGGCTAACTCTCCTTTTTTCTCTAGGTGGACCAAAGCTAGCAGGACAGACAGAATGAAAAAGATGGGCTAACTGCCCTTATTTCCACAGATGGATCTGAGCAAGCAGGTTCTGTCCCCAATGCCAGGATTAGTCAAGTCCATCGCATGTCAGCCAGGTGATATGGTGGCGGAAGGGCAGGAGCTGTGTGTTATAGGTCAGTCAAACAGTCCACTACTTTTATGTTCTTAATGCCCCCAACATGATGGTGTATACCAGTATTTCATCCTAATCAAACTACTACCGGATAATTATACTTAACTTTAGAAGGATCTCCACTAGTGAAGGGGCAAAGGACGGCTTTCTAACCCTTCCAGTTTGAAAAGTCTGCCTCTCTAAGGCAGTTGTTAACTAGTATTCATAGTCCTTAATAACAGACTTTGGGCTAAGGGCTGCCCATTGGCTTTGAAGCCAAAGCCAAAGTCCTAGAATTTCTTGAAGCTGAAGCCAAAGCTGAAGCCAGTCAAACAGTCATCAAGCCAAAGCCGAAGCTGGAGCCACACAAAAGTGTATGAAGTCGAAGTTGAAGCAAGCTTCAAACTGCAGGACATCTTTGGTAACCAGGCAGACAGAATATCAGCCTCTGAGTAAAAGCATGTCAGTTTAAATATTTTTTAAACATAACAGGTTATAATGCAGTATACATATGATGTTGTAGATCTGAGATGTTCGTGAAAATTATGCAACACAGCAGTGTCCTCCATAGTGTCAAAATTACTGTACTGTCCCCAGAAGATTTTTTGATTAGTATGTGCATCTTCAGAACATAGGAAAAGATAGCTTTAAATTAAAATCCTTTGCAGTTACAGACAGTTTGATAATATTCATGGATACAAAATAAGTTTAGAAATTATATAATCAACATTAATTAAACTCTACAACATAGCAGTGTTTATTTTCGTGATATAAAATTGTTGCACCTACGAGATTTTCAAATAAGCCTTTGAATCCTCAGAAATAAGAAGAGAGAATTTTGTATTAAACCCCTTTACAGTAACTGACGGTTTAATGACTATTGTATTCAGAATAAGTGCCTCAAAATTAAGAAAATTAATTTTGTTAAAACTAACCATTTTCATTGTAAGACAAAAGAAATGTTCACTGACAGTACATTACAGAAAAAAAAATGTTACATTTCACAGTGGGACAAAGCTTAACACTGTGGCAGTTAGCAACATACATCACAGGATTGCAGCAAACGATCATTAACTTTCCACAAGTGTGGTCCTTAAGATGGCACCTTTATGGCCGAAAAATTTTTCCTGCAGTACTAAACTGTGATACTTGTGCAGTACATTAGTTTTAACTGTTTTCCCCAGTTCCTGCATGGTCTGGGCATATTCATTTCATGATTTTAGTATAGTTACCAATATTGCTGCTCATCCCACATGCCCTGAAGAGTGATTAGACATATGGTATTTCATTCCTGATCCTGGTGTAGTAAAATGCAGTTGGGGGTGAAGCCAGCCCCATGGCTTTGAAGCTGAAGTTGAAACCAAAGTCATAGCTTGAAGATCCTGGCTTCGTAAAGCTGAAGCTAAAGCCAAAGTCAACTTCATTCCCATGTCTAGTACATTAATCATAATGTTCCTCATTTTTTTTTTCCCCCTCCTAATGCCCATGACCTCCAGTCTTTTAAATATACTGTACAATGTGTTCAGAACATCTTAACATTTGTGACTCCTGATTTAGACTCTTTCTCTTGTTTGGCTCTGCTTTTATGATTACTTTTGCACTCTTTCAGTATTTTATTCCTTCCTCTTGCCATTAAAAAATTGTCAGGTTTATTGTAGATGTGTTTAACTTGTTCATCTTTGTGTAATATTAGTGTAGCTCTTTATAAGCATGCATGTTGATTTTAATACCAGTATGTTGTTCATACTGTATAAAGATGTAGGATAATACTGTACATCAGGTAATACAGAAACACAGAGATGCTGATAACATGCTGAGTGTGTCATTTTTATTCTCCCAACAACAGAGGCAATGAAGATGCAGAACTCTTTGGCTGCAGCGGCAAGTGGGAAGGTGAAGGCAGTGAACGTGAAGGAGGGAGAGACTGTGGAAGAGGAGCAAGTTTTGGTTGAACTGGAATGAGAAACCAACTTGTGTTTTTGTTTACTTAAAGTAATTGGATGATTCAGACTCCACAGTTTTAATGGAAGGGGCCATAACTTGCCGAATATATTAAAAAAAAAAAAAAAAAAAAAAAAAAAAAGAAGTTTGGTCTAGGATGGAGTGAAGGATAGCTAATAAACACACTTAGGACAGAACCCACAACGAGTTAATGGGATGGTCACATGAGGATATTTATGAGTAATTATTTGAGCACTTCATTTTGAGCAAGTTCTGTTTTCTTCATAGGATGTTTGTAATCATTTGAAAATTGCTTAAATTGCTGGATTTGAGGAAGTTTTGGAAATCAGATACATACAATAAAACCCCGATATAATGGACTTCAGTAGACTGGAAGTCACTTTTATTGGACTCGAGGAGCTACCGGACTAAATTCCTATATATCGGAAAAAGTCTGATAAAGCCAGAAGCAGTCCGGACTGCCTGACCACTTCAGCTATGTTCACCACAATAAGGTAATTAAAAAACGTTTTTATCAGTGTACAGTACAGTATTATTATATATATTATACCATTTGATTAATGTAGTGAAGTTATAACACACGTACCACAATGGTAGTCAAAACAGTTTAAAAACCGTTCGTGCGATCCGGACTAATGTCTGATGGATCTGAAAAAGTCCGGGTTAGCAGGGGGAAGTCCAGATGTCTCTTTTATCGGAGTTTCGCATTTTTCAGAATGGATTGGGCCCCAATTGGTCCGTTATAGTGAGGTCTTACTGTATATTTAAATGTTTAATAAAACAAGCAATTTTTTTTTATAAAATGCACAAATGATTTTAAAGGATCAGTTTAAGGTACTGTAACACGTTAAGCAGGGAGGTAGCTGAAGGTTGTGGAACATAGAGAGCTGTCATAAGGTAATATGGCCTACATATGCTAGCACAGTCATTCGTCTGTGAATATAAATATAAAGTAAAACATGTCAGTCTCATGAATTTTGCCTACAAATAAATAAATACCAGTTGTCTGCACAGCTCTGGTCTCTTGTGTGTCTCTCCTGCAGGAGTCTCAGAACATAGTAGTTTGTAGGACTGTTGCACAGTAATAATTACTGGTGAGTGAAAGACTAATTCTCACTGGTAGACAATAGGTATAATAATTAGACAGTTCCAGTGACAATTATTACCTCTCTCAGGTGAGGGAAAAAATCGAAATATTTTCATCAAGAAGCTTGAAATGATATTCAGTTAAGTCAGGTCAGCACTCTCTTAATTCCCCACTCAGCTGTCTCCTGTATTCCCATATTCGGTTGTTTCAGTTACTGTATATACAAACACACAGTACAGCTTGTGATATGGATCAGTATCTAATACTTTCATACAGTAACTGACCTGTAACTTCATGCTGAAGAAACACAAGGAAGATAACTGATGACCACATTTTGATAATACAGTAGAAGTTCGATTATCTGGCATCTACAGGACCGGGCCGATGCTGAATAAACGGATTTGCCGAATAATCGAAAAACCTACCCACCCAGTACCTCATACGTATTGGAGAACACAGTCATCGCTACTTATATTATTACAAATGTTTGGAGAGAGTTCTGTATATTGTATGATACTGTACAATACTGTAATCAATACAGTGCTATACCTGAATCTGAAAAATATAGAAATTAGTGAATACAATATATACAAGTGTAATGACAGTAGGCCTACAAGTAACAGATAACACTTCCTGGACTGCCGAGATGATTCGGAATATCTGCTGAACAATCAGAGACTTTCTTAGATGGGACTATTTCTGGAAACTGCCAAAATATCGGATTTACCGAATGATCAGATGCCAAATAATTGGACTTTTACTGTATTGCTTATAATTTTGTAACCCAAAATTTTGGTTTAAAATTAATTGCTTATAAAAGTGTTCATGTAACTACTGCTTAAATCATCCACCCAAGTGATTTCACATCTGCTGAATTAAAGTGTCTGTCATTAGCTAGATTAAAATACAAAATACATCTATTGTCTGAAGAAGTTAAGAAATGCATATCTGGGATTAGGTGTATGTTAGTGATAAGTTGATTGGAAAATGGATAATTACAGTAGTGTTCTATACTCCTGTCACTCATGTGATGGTAATGCTGAATGGCTTTTATGCCAGCATGATGCAGGTATCCTGTCAGCAGACGCAAATGTTGCTAGTGAGATATAGCCTGGATTTCAGAAGCCTAGATGGTGTGTGAAGAGTTATGTGGGCGGTTTTCATTAGGTTCAATGTTTTTTTTTTTCCTGCTTCTGTGGTTTCCCTTTCTATGTCTCAGGATTCTACCTCACCCCTATATCATAGGTGGGAATTAGGTTTGCAGTGATGATGATTATGATATTTTGAGAAGTATGGAGGAATATGGATGAGAGGAATACTCAGATCTATGGAACAGTAGAGTAGCTTAGAAACAAATCACTGCCATGTGAATATGAGTGAATGGTAGTGAGGGAGGCATTCAGTGAATTTTCAGTGAATGGCCCTGAAGCATTTATTGTAGATTGTATGCAAGGAGTGCTTGGTTAAGATTGCGAAAGTGGTTTGTGATGCTGCAGGAGTGGTTTGTTGACTGGGCAGAAAAGAACAACTTGCTGGACTATGGAAGTTGAAAGAACAGTAAAAAATAAAAAAATAAAAAGGATAATGAAATATATGTATGGAATGAGTTCAGGTGAAAGAAAAAAGAAATATGTTGAGAAAACAAAAATTTCCAGAGAGCTTAGCAGGGTGTAGAAATAAAAAGTTTGGAAGAAAAATAAATGTAAACTTTCTTGAAACTAGGAAACTTTTGGAAAGAGGTACAAAAGTCCATCTGTCTGTCTGCCTATCTATCTATAGCCAGATGCCCTAGTCCCATGAGAGATGGCCACAAACAGATTGCCTATATGTTGCCCCGTCCTCCCATTTCGCTGTCCACCCCTCAACTTTCAACCCTTTTTATCGTATACCTCTCTACTCCATCCCCTTATCTCATCCTTGGTCTCTGCCTCCCTCTCCCCTTCCACCATCTTACTATATATATACTGTATATACTGTATAGTAGTAGTGAATCTCCCTGTACTTATGCAGTAAAGATAATTTGTCTTCTTCCCAAACATAAAAAATGACAAATAGAATAATGTATGGTAAATGTGATCTCTCTGTCAGCCATTTTTTACCCTGTTACCTCAATCCCTTAACATCTTACATAATTAGCTTATCTTACCATATATAACTTGTAAATTAATAAGTCAGAAAATGTAGATTGTAGTAATTCATGCCACCACACAGTATTTGAATATGTAAACTTTAAGGTGAAGATTTCTCATTTGGTTTTGTTGGCATAAACTTGTCAGACATGTTATTGCAAAATCATGGATACCAAGCCTGCATGAATGGTAAACAGTCTGTATGTACATTTAAAATTTGGCAGATTCAGTAAGCTCTACCATCACTTTTGCTCCATTGTGTATCTTTATCCATTTTCCAGCAGTTCCCATTTCCACTCGTGTACCAACTGAGTTAGGATGAGAAGTCATGTGACCTTAGTAGTAATAATTTTTATTTATTTATTTTTCTATTCAGACGGTGTATACCCTTACTTAAAGGTCAAGAGAAGTGTCTGTAGCCTTTCAGAAATTGTGTGTATCAGTACAGTACTGTATTAGTCGTGTGTGGAGGTAGTAATCTTACCTTTACTAATTTAAAATGCCTTTTGTGTCTCAGTTACTCTGATATACGGATGTGGATAGTAATCTTGCCATTACCGATACTAATTTAAAACACCTGTTGTTGTTTCTCGGTTATGCTGGTATACAGATGTGGAAGTGGTTATCCTGCCATTACTGATTTAAAACACCAGTTGTTGCTCCTTAGTTACACTAATGTACAGAATTGTAGTTGTCTGATAATTTACGGTATATTATTTATAGTACTAGCCCAGAGTACCAAAGTTCTAAGTCTAAGATACTACATTGTGGTTGTATAATAATTGAGAATTTGACCCTTAATTGTTCTTATTTCTTAATGAAGTTTGGTTATTTGTAGACTATATTTTCCTAGGAAAAACATGCTGTAGTTATATTTATTTAAAAATTCTTCCAGGTTCTTATTACCCTATGTATTTTTGTGATGTCCTGTACATTCCATGGTATTGATATACCATCATTATTTTCAGTTTTACATCTGTTATCCATATAGTACGAGTCAGATTGGTGTGTTGATGGCACTCATTCTCCTCTGTTCTGCACCAGCTTTCTAGTAATACCTCTAAATCATGAGGTTAGTACTCACCACCCTGTACTGTGTTTTCCTTGGTTTACTTTAGTCAACAGCCTGTGCCTGAATACTTCTCTTACACTTTAGTCCACCTTGATTGTGAATTGTTCATAATGTAACTTGAAATAGTAAGTTCAAACTTTAAATCAATACAGACAATAGGTTTTGAGTAGTTGTGGTATTGAAAAATGTCTGAGAACAGATGAGCGTCATTACTGACTTGATACGAGGGTATGGAAAGCTTATGGAAATGAGATAGGACTGATGATGATTGATGAAGGGTAGAATATTTAAAATCTGATGTGCGCAGATGATGCTTTGTTGCTTGCTTATGTTCAATAGGATCTTTTTAATCTGAGTGTTTGCAGTAAGGCACAGATACTAGATACCGCCAGAATTTTTGATTTCCGATTTTATTTTGCGGGCAGTACAGAATGCTCACAAACAGGTGTTTTTTCATAATGATATCATTTACAAATTTTTTTCATTCATGTAAGGTGAGTCCCATGCCTAATAATGAGGTCACTTTGTGATGTTTGAATGCATTGTGGTGTTGGCTATACAAACGTCAAGAGATGAAGATTTATTGGTTTTACACATGTACGAATATTTCTTCATTTATACAGTACTTTTATTCAAATATTGTACTCTCAGTGATCACCAGCAAAGGTATTAAAAGAAAAAATGCTATTTCACCACATAGTCGCTGCCTGTGGTACAACAAGCTCTACAAATCAAAACACACCCAGGTGTTTTCTCAGATATTTCCTACATTTTTCTCCTTATTGGTTTTTTCTTGGCAGATGGGAACTTAGCTCAGCCTTTGACATCTCTCACACCTTTTTTTATTGTTGTCTTCTTTCCTGAGTGCGATCTGCCACGGCACATATAAAGTGTGTCATATTGAATGCTTACAATGTCTGTTGACAAATGCTCTTATGCCTGGCACCTTGGGACTCTGGAGCCGTGACCACATTCTCTATCTTTGTACAATGGATAAATCTGTTCATTTAACTAGACAGCAGTATCCATGACTTTACAATGGTGTGAGTTCATATAAAGATGAATACTAATATAGCTCCTTAGTGGTACTGATTGTTATTTACCCTATGCATAACATATTCTAGCAGTGGTTATAATGGTTACTATTTATGAAAGATAAGCAGTTTTACTCATATTATCTGTAAATAATAATACTTTAGATATATGTATTATTTGCCTCTCAGATAGTGAAAAGTTTCTGCATATATGACTTAATAGATGAATCATAGATTTTTTGTCGAGATTGTTCCTTTGCTTCAGCAATCTATGTGTGTGGGAACCACAGTCATTTTGACGAAAATCTTATTTTTCTCTGAATACCTTTGCAAGTGACCATGGGGAGTACAGTAATTCCTCCAAGATCCAGCATAATAGAGCCAAAGGCATATCTGGGACTTGGGAAAAATGCCCCATGGACAGGTACTTATAGACCCCAACCCAACCTAACTTTGAAAGCCATCAAAATAACTCCCTACCGGACATGCACAGCACTTATTTAAGACCCTATTCACACAGATAAGGGACAGAAACCATAAAATAAATGCAAAGGAACCAGAGAATGAGAAATTAGAAGTGAGTATGGAAAATACTTAGCAGTGTACAGGGTATTTACGACATGTCCGTGACCGTCGCGAAGATTAACCTGCCTCCTCTATGGCTGTGACAGTGGTGAAGGTGCACTTGAAGCATGTACAGTAATCCAGTGTTGCACTGCACTTATACTTTGCACTGTGAATTATAATTAACACTGCACATTCTCTTCTTACTTGCGCCACGTCAGTTTTAACACACCATTGTTGCACTGTGTACATGGTATTATGAAAAAACACCTGTATGTGAGAATCCAGCATAGCCCGCAAAATAAAATCATAAATTAAAAATTCTGGCAGTATGTAGTGTCTGTGCCTTGTTTTGGTTTAATCCGGCATCTCGTATTGTGGTTAGAGCTTGTAATTGTGTGTGAGTCGCAGGGCCATGTACAGGATTTTTGAAAAGGGGGGATTTAGAAAAAAGAAAAAACTGTTTCTTCATAACATAGTTTATTCACATTATTTCATTCATGCATCATCTAATCCTGTCTTGCCCCATGAGGAGTGTAGGAGCCCACGGCTAAGCAAGTTGGTCTTGATATGAGAGTGACCAGCCTCACACATCCCTGAATGGCATTACATGAGCAATAAACCCCAACCACCCCTTTGAATTTGTAGAACTTTTTACAGGGTTAGGATTCCTGGGCTTGAATGATGAGTGAATGGAAGTGTGGCCCATTGAATTGGGCAAACTTAGTCTGTCTGGACATTGCTACTCCTCACCCTGCCCTAGGGTGGGAAAGGAGATCTGGATGATGATGATGATGATTTAACTTTTTCTCTCATAACATTCTTGACAGGTTTTAATTAATTTAGTGAATTGTGTTTTTAGTATTATTTTCAATTGAATTTTTAATTCTTTCCAAATGGCAGTTTAAATCCCCCCACCCATGTGCATGGCATGGGTGAGTTGTATTGAATAAGTAAATATAAATGAGAGTCAAATCATGTTTATTGAGAGTGGAGATGACTCTCAATATGAGGGGCTGGTAAATGAATGTAAACTTGCCTTAGTGGAAGTGAAGTACCTCATTGCAGTTAGCTATAGAAAGTTGGAAAATGTGTAAAGTACAGGGTTGTACTGTAGACTTACATTAGTGGAACTGGAAGTACCTCAGTACAATTAAATAAAATAGGAAAATATGTAAATTAGAGGGTTGCAAGTGTATGTGAAGTGCATCTGTAAAGAAAACTACAACATTTGTGTGTGCTCGTGGGTGGGCTTGTGAGGAGAAGCCAGGATTCTAAGGGTTAGAGTGATGTGTAGACCATTTGTGCCACTAGTGTAGTGGTTTCATGCATGATTCCCATTCTTGACCCGGGTAGGTTGACGCACAGAAGCATGTTGGAGCCTTTATAAATGAAACAAAACCATTTCTCCAGGTATGCTCTTGATTCTTCTCTGTTTAATGGTTTCATGCATGATTCCCATTCTTGTGACCTGGGTAGGCTGATGCACAGAAGCATGTTGGAGCCTTTATAAATGAAACAAAACATTTCTTCGAGTATGCTCTTGATTGTTCTCTGACTTATACACTGTCTCTTCCCTTATTTTTTAATCTTACCTCACCCTGTCTTTAGGTAGGAAAAAGGGTCAAGATGGTGGTGACCATAAATTATCAAACTTATCCATTTCTTACAACATATTAGTGATGGCCAATTCCTCCCTGGCATGGACCCCTATCTTGTCTGACACCCACTGAATAATCTTAAGACCACACAGAACACCACTATGTGCATTATCACAGGGTGCACCAATACTGCCCCCACAGCTCACACTGTGAAAATAAAGTCTTCCTTGTTTGAGAGTACAGTATCATGTTATAAGAGGTATAAAATTCTGTGCAGCTGCCTGTGTTAACACACAATACTTCTGTCATACAAGAACCACACAACTGAATGAAGAAAAACAATCACCACACAAACTAGACCCTCAACATAACACCTCTAGACATGCCAGCACTAGTAGCTGATAGCTCCTACATACTTATTTCATGCACAGGGCAAACGGCATCTCAACCAGAACACATGAGCCCCCTCTGATGGCATCCACCCACCATAGGTGTCTTTAAAGTATAGTTCATCTAGCTAGGTTTCAGTCAGGACATCGCCCAGCTTATCTGGGTTGGGTGGAATCACAGACAACACATGCCTTGCTTATACAGTAGGCCCACATAATGCAGCACTGCACAGCACATGCTACATTTAAGATGCTGACACAACAGTGGTGTAGGGAATCTGTGGGACAACCCAATAGGGTCAGTTGCCTACCTGCACTTTACGGGTCTACTGGGCCAAGCTGGGGTTGAGCAACAACTACAGATCTTGAGAGTGCAAATGATGTAAGAGATGGTTAAGATAGGGAGCCTTCTTACAAATCTTGAATCTTAGTTTCTGGTGAGTGAGAGTACTACTGCATTATATTTTGGCATTTGTCCTCAGTTGACTGTTGCAAACATTCTGGTGTGTAGACTGCTTGACCTGTCTTTTGGCAGCAACCACACCAAATGCATGCTGATGCAGGCATGAATTTTGCGTTATTGAAAACATTATACAAGCAGTCTCACTGGATGCAGGCAGTGTAGGCAAGAATTTCTATGAGTTAGTGATGTAGAACCCCTGCCTGCACCAGCAGGTACCGGTATTTGGCGTGGATGCCACCTTCAACAATTTCGGAATCACAAAGTGAGTGTGGGAGTGATGAGGTTTAGAAAAAAACATTACATACAAGTAACATTTATTACTGACAGATTTAAAACCCTTAACCCATGCAACCTATTGTACTGGAACAAAGTAATAATATATTAAAACACTCAACATTTGACATAAGCAACTGAACAGATTATTAAAAATAATAATGGATAATAATGTTTACCATATCATTGCCAAAGGGCTCAGTGCATGCCAAGACTATGCCTGACTCAGGGGAGATTTAGAAAGTACATGTAGCAGTGCATGAACCTAACTTTTTACCAGTTACATTAATTCAATGTCTGAAGACTTCCCACAATCAATGAAAGTCTTTAAAGGATTGTGATAGGCTAGGTAAGAGATACTTCCCACTAGTTTACATTAATTTGCAAACAATTTGGCAGAGCCACAAATGTGGTGGGCTGAGGTGTCCTGCCAGCAGCGTACAGCTAGCAAGTGTACTAATGGCCTGGTTTCTAGTTCTTCTTGCTATCCAGGTCAGAGTGGAGACGCAGGACTTCCCTGGCCACAGCTGGATACAACAAACGGCCAGTCTCATCAAAGAAATTTTCAACAGTTAAAACTGTACGAGCTTCCTTGGGTCGTCCCACCCCTCCTGTCTTCTGAGTCAACCGAAGGTGATACTTGTTGTCAAATCTGTCAAAACAGTGGCCATTATCACCAGGGTTTGTCCTTTCATATACCAGAATCAGCACAAAGTTTCAAAACTCCTTAGACAAAGGAGAAACAAGATTTACACCCAATTTTATACTGTAGCATGCTAGGCAGTTTCTGTAGGTCACCTGAATAATTGAACAACTGTTACTTCATGATTCCATGGCAAGGTATCCCTGACATATAGTGAGGACTTATTGTGCCACTAGTTGATTCTTAATTCCATGTAATTAGATCATTCAATCAACAGGATCAGACATACAGTTTTAATAAGGGTGAGCAAGTATGAATCAGATAACCGTGAGTGAGATGTAAGCCAATTTAAATTTATACGAATATGGGTAAGACTGATATAGCTATGATGGAGGGTGAGAATGATAATTAAAAGAGTGAGAGTGTAAGTGTGATAGTGGAGAGGGTATGGGTTAGTGAGATTTGTGTGAAAGTGACAAGAATGAGGGCATATGCGTGAGATGCCTAAGGAGGAGGAGAGCATGAGTGATCTCTTTGAGTGAGGATGAGTGAGAAGGCTTTGACGGTAGGGGTGGTGAAGTGAGTTACCAGTTGTTGTCATCATGAGGTGTGAGCATGCTTTGGCTGCAACTGAGATGGGGAGGAACTGAAATGTCTGAAAGTGAGAAGGGGAGGACAAAGTGCGGTCTTTTAACTCTCAGTCCAATATTCTATTCTTAGAATCTCCAGATAATTTTATTCATCTTAGGGCAGACATTCAGAACTAAAGAGGTATGGTACAGCCTTCACTACAAGGATGTCCTCCTAATGAGAATATGATCATCTGGAGAAAAAAAAAACTGGTACTTAAGCAGAAGGAGTCCAACTGAGTGTGGATATTTGAAACAAAACACACCTTTTGAGAGATGATGATGCGTTCCACACATGGTCAGGGTCAATGCCAGCTGGGTCTTTTTTGAGGGCAGTGCAGAAGATTCCACGTTCCAGGTAGGTGGTGTACCAAGTCAGTACACCCATCATCACAAAGTACACCACCACACATACCAGCATCACACTCCTGTATACACACGAGGTACAAATTATCAGATGTTAACACAAACAGTATAAAGTATTACTGGTACTCATATGGTAATATGACCTGAAAGCCAGTCCCTTATCATTATAAATTATTACTGGTACTCATATAAGATAATGATCTGAAAGGCGGTCCCTTCTTTCTGCAGCTTTAGTTGCCAGTGGTGATGGTCTGAAAAGTTATGGATATATGAACTGCAGCCTCAAATGATGTTTAATCTTCTGCACAAGTATGATCTCTTAGTACTTGTGTTAGCCATTTCTGTCACCTTCATCATAAATATCCACTACTATTTTGTGTGGTGTTGGAGTGGGAAACCTTCACATGGTATAACCATGCAACATAAGCCAGTTAAGGTAACCCCTCAATTTCTGGGTTAATTATGGAACAATTGCAAGAATACAGTTTTTATGGAACATTACAGAATGCATTCAGCAACAATACGGAGTCACCATCCATTCAATCCTATGTCGGCCCATGAGAAGCGTAGGAACTCGGGGCTGGGCAGGTTGGTCCTGACATTTAAGATGACAGTTACCAGCCTCACTCATCCCTGAGTGGCATTACATGAGCAATAAACCCCAACCACTCAGACTGGAGTGCTGTAATTAACCACTAAACCACCAGGTGCCAAAATTTGGTTATATGGTTATCACCCAGCACTGTAAATGGTTCCCTGATGTACAGGAAACCACTTGACTTGTCACTCAGTGTAGAGTTACCCATAGGCAGAAGGAAGAGGAAGGAATGAAAGACAGATAAGGGAGTGTAAAGTACCCACTGGCAGAAGAAAGAGGAAAAAGTGATGGAAAAGAAAGAAGAGGAAGGATGGAGGAGAGGAAAAGGCAGACACCCAAAGCAGCACTACACTGAGTACCACTTAAACACTTTCTTTTAATAAACTAACACATTTTAGGTTTTCCATTTCTTCTGTGCCCTCAGGTTTAACAGTAACACCTAACCTCCTTTTACCCCCTCTAAGGTGTAGGATTCAAAGACCACCACACTTACACTTTCTTATTTTAATAATGTATTATAGGTTTTCCATTCCCTCTGTGCCCTTAAGTTTAACAGAAACACCTAACCTTTTATCACCTTTAAGGTGTAGGATTTAAAGGCCAGACCACCACAGTCCAGTATATTTATGGGTAAATCACTAACTTACTGTACTTTCCTTGGCGACATTCATGATCAGAATGTCTCCAGTCAGTTCTTGGGGGCTGAACCTAGGGAAGACCTTCATTCCAAATCGGGTGCTGTAACTGCTAGACCTCCATGTGCCTACGTTTACCATTACAAACAGATAATCACAGTGAAATTGAAAACAAGAGTGAGATAAATACCTTGACTGTGGGAAAGGGTAAAACCAGTCCCAGATGAGGGCAAAGATAGAGAACCCCACGGCTACAGAAGAGATCATCAGCCGGCCATCTAGCAGCTTGTGACTCTCCACATAACTGAATCGAGTCAACAACACCTGTAATGGTAAAACAGTTTTAGAGACAAGCAGAGAGAACAGAATTTTTACAGATGTGTTTGATTTAAGCTGACAGTGAACACTCAGCCCTTTCAGCTCAGTTGATGGCTAAATGTGGTCAGACTAGAAGGCAGACTTGACCAGTAACCAAGAACTCATTCCTACTCAGTTTGAGGGAGTAATTCACTTCCATCAGGTAAAAACACTTAAATTTCAGTTAGTTAAATACAAAAAGGACACAAAACTGGCTGGGATCAATTGGCCTAGCAAAAATTATCGCTACCACTATTGAGTCACTATAGCAGCCAATCCCATACCACCCCCCTTTAATCTCTTTGAGGTGTAAGTACCCAGAGATGGATATTCAATACTCACTTCAAAGTCTAGAAAGTGTGGAGGCAAAAAATGTTTACTTTTAAATTAAACAACTTTCAGTGAGACATGCCTCTGATTCGTTAATGAAAAGTTAAAAAGCATGCAAAATTCATTTCTAACTTCAAATCAAGTTTACAATGATTCATGAGCAACCACATGAAGAAATGGCAGTAATTCATCCACAGCTTCAGAGCAAAACAACTTTATATATATATATATATATATATATATATATATGCAACTTACATCCTTGACAGCATCATCTAATGCATTCTTGAGAGCGTTGCCATCCCACTTGTTCACTTTGGGAGGATTATCCTCCATCGTCTGCAGGGATATTACCTTATATCAGACAACTGATAATGCATATAAATTGCATGTCATATATATGTAAATTTATCTTTCATCTCAGCCCTTCACTACAATGACATCCTCCCTTTAATCTACCAAAAATGAGTCTAGTCACCTTTAGTGAAATGTCTCACAGTGAAAGGCTTCAAAACACCTCCATTAACTCCCTCAGTAAAACTTTTTTCTTTTTAACCAATAGATTCACCATATTAAAGAGCTCTTGTAGTCAAAGGGTTAATGCTTCCATGATAATTACCTTGTATTACAATCTTGTTATTAAAAACTCGTAATGCTACAGTTTCTGGTGACAACCAGTCAATTCCATATTATGCTTAGAGACTATGGATCATACTAGCTGGTGTAGTTCATTTTACTTGGCAGCAGCTATCTAACTGTTGTGATCCTGAGCCACTTCCCTCCTCAATCCTCTATCTCAGAGGTCTCCACGCAAGACCTCATCCTACATCCTCCTTGGTCTACTTCTGGTTATTCTTAATTTCACATTCATGCTTGTAACCCTCTTCAACAACCACCCCCCTCTACCTCTTAACATAACTATACCATCCTTTTCTACTGCTTTACATCAACTCTCCAATATCTCATATCATATCTCTTGTAATACACTATTCTCAGTTCTGTTATTCAGTCATGTCATATTCATCCATCTCAATATACTCATTTCTGTCCAATTCACTTTCTCTCATTGGCCAGTCTCTGCCAAATTTTTTGTACAGAGTAATCTTAGCATGAAAGGAGAGCCCCTTCACTGTCAGGAAAGTCAACAGTTCCCTACACTCCTTGAAGCTACTTATTCTTGTAATGTAATGGAATTAGTCTTTGCTTCTCCACCTACAATCAGCATACCTCCCACATAAAAGAAGTCCATGTAATCCTACTATAATTTCCATTTTATCATCAACAGCTAAAACACACTGAAAACTTCTCACATATTGCTGTCTTCCTCTAACACCACTACATCTCTTGTGGACCCATCTATTACAAGATGTAATTACCCTTAAAGAAGCATAGAGGCCCAAGGCAAGGATAAAGGAGTCTGAGCATTTAAGGGTAAGTGATTGGCCATTGTCCAAGATACCTTCATGACTACCTAACAAAAAAAGACTGTTTTGGGAAAACACTTAAGAATCAAACAATAAAAGTTAGTGACGTAAAGACATGCAATCCATCCAGAGTGCTCCAAGCAACAAGCTGAGGAAGTATGTCAATCACACAACTGTGGTTGAGTAATGCTAGTAGTCCTCCTTTCAAACAAAGATCAAGTACCAATACAGTACTAACTTCTACACAAGTGAACACTTCCCAGACAGTTTTGACACATGAAAGAAAGATGATAATTGATCCACTATCCACTCCTTCCTTATCTGAAACAAACTATTACCAGTAGACAGTATCTCTTAAAAGAATCATATGACACAGAACAGTACTGTATGTGTAAAATGCATACACTGTCTTGTATTCTTTTTACATATCTACGAGGCATGTGAGGATAATGTAACCATGAGGCAGTTCTCTCATGACCATCCCCTGACTTTGTAGTCCCATGGAACAACAAGGTGTCAAAGACAATGACTAAAAGATGCAAACTTATGTGCCATACTGATACTCTTATGAAAAACTAGTTGAAGGCTATGTTTATGGGCATAGTACCATACTTTCCTAATTCATCAAAATTACAGAAATCCAGGAGTACATACTAGTACTGAATCCACGAACAAACAGGGTGGTAGGAGGTGGCAACCATCATCCACTCACTGGATGTAGTGTTGCCTTCTTCTTCCTTCACCTTTATTCTCTTTCTGTGTCTGCCCTCCCCTCTTCCTGTTTTTCCCATCTTTACTGTCACTTTTTATTACTTTTCTGTCTTTTTCAGGTGGCTTTATACTGACTGGCAAGCCAATGGTTTCCTGTATGCCTGGAAACCATTTACAACGCAGGGTGGTAACTATATTACCAACCTATACGTGTTCCCTATATGTCAGCAAGAGGGTTGGTGGAGGGTAAGTACCTCTTCCCATAAAACAATTTACTCAAAGTCAAATGGCCACCTCTTATACTCTAGACTGATAGACAGAGCACTGAAACGGTAAAGTTCAGCATGGCAGGGATGCTGTACTGCACAACATTTGATAACCCTGAAATCTCAAGATACTGAAGGCTCACATGGCAAAACTGTCTTCCTGAGTGGTGCCCCTGGCATGGAGGTAATGTAAGGAAAGAGGATACTGTGCTGTACATGTAGTCTGTGGACAGCTATTTTTCTGCACAAGTACATACAAGTGCAGATTATGGCAGATATGATGAAGTCCCACACACTCCTGGATTTACGTTATTATATCTGAACATGCTTTCAATTGCTTAACACAGGTCTATACTGTATCTTCAAATTTTACACACTATACCGAACTGTACTATGCAGAAAAATGTTGTCGCTGATTAACCTTGGACTGCCTGGCCGGGGAGACTTATTGACCAAAAGTAAGCAACTGGTGCCCTCTTGTGGCAGACACCACCCCACCATGGTTGGACCTGCGTACTTTCCACAGCATGATGCCAGAAAATATTAGGTTTGGCTCCCAGGTTGATGCTGCAGCTGCTCCACCCGGTGCGCACAGTGCATCTACATGTAGCTCCTAATCAGCACCACAGAACAATGTACTGTATGTACATGAACAGTAGACAATAATCTGTACTATGCTGTATATTAATTAGAAACAACATGCTGCAGGTTTAGGGCTGACATCAAAATGCCTTATGCATACAGTACTGTAGGTCATATCCTGCAAGAAGAACTAAAGCCAGACAAGCAGAGCACTTAAACACAGTAAAGTACTATAAAATGGAGTAACTCTGGAATGGGGTGACATCGGACATTTCTGGATAAATTGTAATGAGCCAAAGGTATGGGAATATGGCTCTGTATTATGGAAAAATAAAAACATGGGTGATTAAGATCCATCCACCCATCATCCAATCTTACATTGCCCCATGAGAAGCGTAGGAGCCCAGGGCTAGGCAAGTTGGTCCTGACATTTAAGATGAGAGTGACCAGCCTCACTCATCCCTGAGTGGCATTACATGAGCAATAAACCCCAACCACCCCCTGGATATAAACCTTCACTGGCTCAAACCGATTGGAGCGCTGTATTTAACGGCTAAACCACCAGGTGCCAAAATTTGACTATATGGTTACCACCCAGCATAGTAAATGGTTTCCTGGTGTACAGGAAACCATTTGGCCTGTCACTCAGTGCAGTCACCCACAGGCAGAAGGAAGAGGAAAGAATGAAGAAAAGAAAAACAAAAGAGGGAATGTAAAGGCACTAGCAGGCAGAAGGACGAGGAAAGAATGAAGGAAAGAAAGAAGAGGAGGGAAGGAAAGTAGGATGGTGTTTTCACAGTTTTGATATGACCACAGTATTTGAATACATTGCCAAAAAATTTAAAAACTCACTAGTGGAAGATAGTAAGCATGATGGTGGGGTAGGACTGTGGAACATGGAGGGGAAGGAGGTAAGCCTGGGTCCTGGTGGCAGGGAGCATAGAAGGGGATGGAGGAGGGCTGGGGGGGGGGGGAAGCGAGGCTGGCCGGAGGACTATGACTATTCGGTAAGGAGGTGGATGGGGGTTTTCAGTCAACTTGTGAGTTGTGGTCCATTTTACTCGCATGCTGGTGGTACATTTCCAGTCATCCTGGCTGCCAGAGGACTTTAGCCATTCAATCGGAAGACGGACGGGCGGGTTGCAGTTGGTATTACTCGCGTGTTGGGGGTACATTACAAATGCTCCTGGCAGCCAGATGACTTTCACCATTCAGTAAGGACCTGGACAGCCATTTTAGTTTGGCTTCTGTGTTATGGTCTATTACTCATGTGTGAACAGAGAGCCCAGCATGCCACCCAACAGACTTTTTAGACTTTGTAAGCCAGCCGAGCCGATGCCAGAACCTTTACGTCCGGTTATGGACAAATAAATCAGGGTACAGACCTAACAGTGTCAAGGCCTAATGTCCATATACAGAGCATGACCGGTTACGAAGCGTCTGGATAAGCGAGGGATTGTTGTTGTTTTTTTTAGGAAAAGTTTATGAATGATCTGTGATTATTTTCATCACAAAAATACTTCATTACAATGTGATATAATGCTCAGTATTGTGCTGGTAATATACAGGTTATAAAAAGGAATATTTTTAAAGTCATTTTTTAAAAAGTGTTAAGTCACCACTGTTGTGTGTATTTTTTTTCTCAATTTTTAAAAAACTTCCTCAGTGCCCGAAGTAAACCTGGGTTGGCTGAAGTTAGCAACCATTAGGTGTACTCGTGTTTATGTGGCAGTCAATAGGTGTCTGAATTTACACAGACCTGTCCAAAGTTACCCAAACTCATGGGTAACTTCAGATGCTTTGCTATCTTTAATAGCACTGCTAAACTTTTTCCTTTACATGGGTTCAGATGCAACTTGCCCTGGCAACACTGGGACACCAACAAGGCTTTAATAATGGAACTCTACACTATGTTATGCCCTAAAAACCTTCAAAACTGTCTGACGTTACCCCATTTTCAGGTACAGCTATCGTAACTATGTAGGACAATATGCTGCTAGGTGGCTAATCCATTCTGTGAGGGTAAGAGTGCAATCAAACTTAATTCCACTATGGTACATCAAGTTGCTGTAGGTACTGCTCAAACACTGAAGATGATACAACAGAAGATTGTATAAACACTGCAGGAAATTTCTACTGAATATATGTTCTTGGCATATAACCATGCTGTAGAAGAGGGAGAGTAGACTGAAAATGTGCAAACAAGTAATGTACAACAGGATAAATGAAGGAAGAAAATGAAGATGGAATGAACAACTGAAGATACCGAATCTGATGACAATACCATTTGCACTGGTTCTTGTCTGTACACATCTAATACAACCAAAGTGTTATGCACAGTCATAGAGATCATGCCCGACTTACCATCCCTACAATGAGGTGAGAGAAATCTAGCTCAGAAAAAGTGTTGTTATCGTTCACAAGATGCAGCTGTATCAGTGACAACAGCTGGTGATTGGGAGAATGGGTGCAACGTAGGAACTTTCTCAGAGATCACGCCAATACATCACCTGTAATCCACTTTCAAGAACCATTATTTACATCTTTGGATATAAAGTTTTAAAATACGACCACACATAATAAATAAACAAATTACAGTACTATACACAACCGAGGATATTCCAGCTGCTGTATAGCCTACTTAGACCATACTCCTGTACTGTACAGCAAGGATTCAATCAACTAACCACCTGAAAACACTATGATGAATTACGGTACCGAATTAGCAGTCAGTTACCAAATACTGTAAGCACAGGAATTACTGAATCAGCACATTTAATTGTATAATATATAATTTCTTATCCATGTACTGTACCTTCATATGTACTTCAATACAGAACAGAATCTGAGCTTGTAAAAAATTTGCATTTAATTTGACTATTAATAAGAAATTTGGCTTTAATGTGAAAAACACTAAATTTAGCACAATCTAGCCTTTAGATCACCAGCTAGCCTTGCCAGAATTCTATTCTGCATAAAAACTCTATTCAGTCAGCAATACAAATATGTATACTGATTGAATTTCAAATTGAAACTGGCCCATCTAGGACCCAATTCCAACCATCCTGCCAAGTTTCAGTGAAATCCTTTTTCCAGTTTTGTCTGTGCTGCACTAAACACACACACACACACGATTATAGTACCGGTATATTAGGTAACGGGTAGGCCTATCAATACACTTATTTGTACTGCTAATTCAATATTTATGCAAAATAAGTTTGGTGCAGTGTATTGGCTAACTTCAACACACTTTTGCCCTTATGCCAGATTTATTACTGCAGTCATATTAAATATTTTTAAAATTAATTTCAGATAAAGTTTGTATAGAGCTAGATGATGCTAAAATGTATCATATTTTGCAATTAAAAGTAAACATTTGGTAATTCTTGTGCCGATTAAGTTATTTGATACACCCCCTGTATGGACTAAAATGTATCATATTTGGAATTAAAAGTAAACATTTGGTCATTCCTGTGCCGATTCAGTAATTCGACGCATCCCTTGTATAGACTTAATACATGGCTGCAAGTGGGCAGCAAATGTGGTTGTAATGCCCAAATCATGTGAGAACAATTTACTGATAAGTTCACAAGCAGCATGCTGGGACATTAATAAATAATACATTATGACAACTTAGGGGGAGGTGAGGGGTTAACATCCTCAATGGGGAGAAGGAGTTAATTTCCAACAGATGTGTCACACAAGAAGAGTGTCAGTAAAGGGTGAAATATGGCTTCTGCTACTTACTTCTTGGTCACTGATAACCCCAAGGGTCACTTGCAACAAAATGTTAGCAAATGATGCTATAAACATAAAAGACTTAAAATACTTAAATTTCAATTATGGATTCTGCCAAATATTATCCAAACTTTATCCATGTGATAAATCTTTCTGAATGAGATGCACAAGATGATCGTTATTTTCTACTACCGCGTTACAATCTTACTGACCCACCAGATACACTGAGCATAGGGCTACGATATTCCGTCCAAACATTTGGGGTGAGGAATGAGTAGTTCCCTTTTGGCAGATCTGGTGAAAATTACAACCGTATGCTGCTTGGGTGTCTCAATGTATAACATGCAATAATGTAATTTATGTTTCTTATAGACAATTTTTAACCAATTTTTACAGTTCATTACCACCACCCCCATATGATACTTTCTCTGTGTTTCCTGGCCAATTTCCACTGAGTTAATACCTACAGTTAAATTTTTATCCGGCATCAAGAGCTCCTGTCAGTCCACCCTGCCTGTGTTTTAGTTGCTGAAGTGACAACTTCGGTCAGGTTTTTTTTTCGACTCCTGCTTTTGTTTATTCTGAATATACAGACACCAAGACAATTACTACATTATATCGATTAATTTGTTTCGCAACACTGTCTTCTGAAACTTGACGCGAGAAGCTTTAAGCTGTTAATTGTACATTAAAACGTTATAACCGAATGCTATTGCAACCGTAAAGAGCAACCTCAAACAACATCTTCCAAGGCTTATGATTGGTGGCCGTCATCTCCTTCAGCCAATCCAATGCACGGACGTCATCAGCATCACCGTTTCACAAATGACGCATGGCATGAGATCGCCATGTGCATGTAACCGCGTCTCTTGATGAACAAACTAACCCTAGATGCCATAAACTAATTGTCATAAATTCATTATCGTAATTAAACATGATCGACATTTAGGAAATCACATCATCTTAGGACATAAATGACGATGACTATAAAGACAGAAAATAAACATGGCCATTCGTGCTTCACTGTGCCAACGTTGTGGCCATATTGTATTCCTCATCATACGATTATAATTGCAAATTACCATTTATCAATCAATCACCAACTAAAGTAATGAGAAACCAGTGTACTGCATGTAAATTGCCACTCGTTCTTGAAAAAACTGACATTAACCAGTAAATACATTTTCGTTAGGAAGAGTTGCAATAAGATTGGCAATGTGGCGGGAGTTTCGGTGAAGCAAAATGGCGAGGAATGGAGTCAGGAGTAATGTTTGCTTTCTGGTATTTATCATATTGATATTTTTAACTTGAAAGAGAATAAGATAATTTATTTTTTAAAATCTTATGATGTAACTGACGATGCCATTACGTATGTCTATAACAAAAAACATTATTCTCTATTACATGAGGATTGTCGCTAACTCCGGGTTAAGCAATGAGGCGGTTGGATTGGTGGTAGTAATCTTTGGAATCTTTTTGACTGTTTTCTTATGACAGAGGGAACGGGTTGCATCTGGTCGTAACGGGAAGGCCAACTATAGGTCCAGGAGAGTGAAAAATAGTTAAAGTTTTGGTGAAACCCTAAGAAGAGTGAAAGAGGAGGAAGATGCCCACCTGTGCGGCGCGAGACTGCCAGAACAGGACTGGCATGGAAGGACCTAAAAAAACATTTCATATGTGAGTCCTTGCTTGTTCTCTGTTGATGTAAGGTGAAGCACCATTTATTAGATGTGCAATGAGCAGGTGAAGATTAAATAGTTGTTGCCTCATTTTTTTTCCAGTTCAAGAAGGCTTGCAGTAGGATGTTAATATATAGGAAAAACGGTCAATTTTCAGAAGTTCACATGAATCGATCTGGGAAATTTGACTGAATCATGTTGTAGACCATATTATTTTGAATCAGTTCCATAATAAAGTTGATTTTGGAAATGTATATTTAATGTGAAATTCCTATATTAAATTACCTTGGCTCTCCTCTTAATTTCTAATTTATGTGGAGCTCTTTCATCCTGCCACGGACTGCTCTGAGGCGTGATGTCATGTGACTACTATGCATGCTCAGACCTCAGGTCAGAGAGATTAGAATCAGCTAAAATGCGGGCCAATCAAATTGCTGACACCATTTGCACATCTTCAAGTTTCAAATATCCCTTACTTCAGTCAGTTGCACGATGGCTTCCTCTTGTAGTGGGTGCATTCTGATGCAGTACAAGGCCATTGTTTTTTTTTTTTTTTTTTTTTTTTTTTTTTTTAAGAACATTTCGGTAAATCACATCACCTGATTTCAAAGTAAAAACTACCGGTATGTTTTCTGATTGATTTTAGTGTGATCTGAATGAATCTGAGCATCATTTTTGTTGGAAAGCACCCATTGTGGAGATAGACCTACCCAAAGCTGTCTCCAAAACAAGTGAATTTCAACAATAAAAGAAGGAACAAAACACTCATCTCACTAAAACAACCAGAAAACCACATTTCTAACTTAACCTTACCAACCTAACCTTACCATACCGGGTACCTTCGTTACCTTAAGTGTTGTTGTCAGAGGATTCAGTATCCCCAGTGGCCCTTTCCTGGTGTTGTGAGGGTCCTGGATGAAGGATTGATGACATTTTTTAAGGTTAGGTTAGTTTAAGTTAGAAATGTGGTTTTCTGGTTGTTTTAGTGTGATTTGAGTGTTTTTTCCTTCATTTTTTTTGTTGGAATTCACTTGATTTCGAGATAGCCTTGGGTAGGCCCGTCTCCAAAATGGGTGAGATTGTCAAAAATGAAACTCAAATTCATTCAGATCACACTAAAGTCAACCAGAAAATATATTTCTTTGTTTCAAAATCAAGTGATGTGAACTAATGAAAATTGACTGGATAAACTCATGCTATTTTGGAACATTCTTGAAATCTTGGGAATTTTGGATATGTGGTTCAGTAGAATTAACACTTGAGAAACATCTAGTCTTATACTACCATTGCAAATGAATAGTAACATGACGAGTACCAAACAGTTGTAGCTTTTGTTGGTCTGGTTTTGAAATGTCAATAGGCAACACAGCATCATATTTGCAGACAAACTTGAATTAGTTCCAAGTCCCAAGGTGGCTAACTTAGGAGTGTACAATATGCAGGTAAGTTATTAGGTTTGGTTGTTTGCATAAGATATGATATAATATTCCAGTATATTTTTATGTATTTAGAATGCCTGTGTAAAGATGAGATTCTAGAGGGATAGCTGTTGCAAAAAATGAGTGATTTTGTATAGAAGTAAAAGTCAAAATTGTTAAAAACACTTCATTGCCTCCTGCAAAATGATTAAATTGGGCACCAGAAATTTTTTGTGTATGCAGAAACAAAACTTTGCTGTCATGTATGACATCATAAACTACTTCTTCAAACAAATCCTCTCTAGATTCATTAGTTTGTAAGATTCCTGGTACAGAAGATACCATTACCTCAACCCCAATCAAAACAAGTTTAAAATAGAAATGGGTGACAAAATATAATGCGGACCAAAAGCTTAACCTAGCTAAGCAAACCTTTGCTATAGTTCTTTTTTACTAATTTGGCCTGGATTTTCATCCCTCTGCAGCTTATTTTACATACCATAGCCGAGTGGCAGAAGAAAATACAGTACTGTACTGTGGCTTTACTTCCTCTCCATAGCACTTCTTCATGACTAGTATCATTCTAATGTTAATCTGTTATTATAGTTTAGCACTCAGGATGAGGAGATGGCAAGTTTAATCCAAGTTGGAGTAAAAACAATATACGGTAGTAGCAAATTTTTAGCTTCCATAAGGTAATCATCTTAAGTTGAGGTCCACAGAGGTGTGGAGCATGACCTTCAAGTATAGATACTGCTCCTCAAATTGAGAAACTTGTTTGCAGATAACAGGCACAGCCTTCACCTGAAGTTTAGTACTGGTACTGGTTGACATATTTAAAACATTGTGTTAATGCTTACTAGCCAGATGAAGTAATTATAATATCATTAGCCTTGCAGTATAGTATAGTATCATTCTACACTGAATTAGTGCTGATGTTTATTTTCTTGTTAAAGTAGCTACTGGTACAGTTTCACTCTTGTGTAGTACAATTGACCATGATGTTAATGCGTAGCCGCCAAATAGTCATTACAATTTCGACTGTTTGATAATCTCTTTTGTAGTACCATTGTATATTGAGTTAGTTTATCTCTTTTGTAGCACCATTGTATATTGAGTTAAGTGTAATATAGCTATTAATATTCTGTATTGAGTGTCCGATTAATAGGGATACAGGTTGATGGTCTGATAACTCAGGGAAAAAGGTTGAGAACCCCTGCTCAGCATCCATGAAAGACAGCCTACAACTCTGGTTTCTGTCACAGTAATGTCTTAGAAAGAATATCTGGTCAACACACCCTTTCCTTTCTCTAAAGTTCCTTGTTCTTCCCCTTCATCTTAGATAGAATATCTGGTCTACACACCCATTCCCCCTTCTAAAGTCCAGTCCGATGTTCCTCTGCTACATCCTTTCCTCTTTTCTAAAGTTCCTTATTCCTCTCCTACATCTTAGAAAAAGTATGTCTACACTCAGTTTCCTCTTTCTAAAGTCCCTTCTGCTTCATCTATGTCTCAGAAAGAATAACTAATCTACACACCCTTTCTAAAGTCTCAGGTTCCTCTCCTCCCATTTTCTGAGTCTCTCCCCAATTTTGTTGGTAACTATCCCACAGTACAATAATACAATAATAAGTTTATAGTTAGTAAAGATAATTAAAAATAATACAGTATATAAGGTAGTAATTTATGTGGGATTCTATACCATACCGTACTGTAATTAATATGCATATTTGTGGTAGGTGGTGGCGACCATCATCCACTCACTTGATGTAGTGCTGCCTACTTCTTCCTTAGCCTTTACCATTCTTTTTCTTTGCCTGCCCTCCTCTCTTCCTATTTCTCCCATCTTTCCTGTCACTTTTTATTGCTTTTCTTTTCTTTACAGGTGGCTTTACATCGAGTGACAGGCCAAATGGTTTCCTGTAAGCCAACAAACCATTTACAACGCTGGGTGGTAACCATATAACCAGACTATACGTGCTCCCTACGTGTCAGCAAGTGGGTTGGTGGAGGGTTAGTGCCCCTCCCCGTAAAACAAATACTGTAACTCAAAGTCAAATGACCACCCCTTACAGGATTATGGCGTCTGGCAATAGATAGGTGGATAGATAGAACCTCTAAAAGACAGATGTCTGCATATGATGTCGGAGGGTACTAGGGCCCAAAAGATGGGTGTCCACATATGCGGTCACATCCCCCCCACCCCATCCCCTCCACCTCCCACTCCCACCACCCTCTACCCCCATGCCCTCACCCTCACCCCATCCCCATGCCCTTACCCTCCCATTCCCTACCACCCCCAATCCCCCCCACCCCTCCATCCTTTACCCCTCCAACCCCCCTCCCACCAACCGCTTATGCCCGTCCTGAGTGTATATCATGCCATTCCGATGCCCATCTTGTAGAGGTTAAGCAAGTAACAAAATAAGGTGTACAGAAATTCCTCATTGTATGTTGTCTTTAACATTCTTTTTGCTGTCAGGTCTACAGTGCAGCACTCCCACATTATATGGACTAATTTGGGGGGAAGCCTGATCCAGTAAAGCCAATAGTACATTATAGACTATCCAGTGGCCCCATCCTTAGGTGGGATTTCAAGTGCATGTTTGAAAATAAATGAGCACCGTACAGTAGCAAATTCTAATACAGTACTAATAATGAAAAATATATGTATTTTACACTAACTTGGCCCATAATTTTTCCCTTTTCAGCCTATTTCACATCCTTTTCATAGCACTTTTTCATGACCAATATAATAAAACTGTAGTCTGTTATTACAATTCAGCTGTCACAATGAGGAGAGGGCAGTTTGAGACTAGGTTGGAGTATTAAGGGTAGGAACCACCTGTATTGCGACTCATTGACAGAGATTATTCGTTATAGCCAACTGAAGTTCGGTGGCCATCATAGTGTCCATTAACCCCTTGGGGTCGGGCATTGTGTATAAAATTTACTGTCAGGAGTGGGCATTTTTTGCAAAAAATAGGTGATTTATTAAACCTATCATAAAAATCTTTATACCTAGGAAAGTACAACTCTGTAGCTTTAAAATGAGTGGTGTTCCATTGTCTTATGATTATTTATTTTAAAGCAGTGGCTGAGAATGTTAGAGTGTCCAAATGTTCTGGAACGGGGGCTGACGTCCCCATGACACACATTCCAGAACAGGAACCAACCTTTAGGGGTTAAATCCGATGTCAGGTTTATCAAGGTCCATTAAAGCAAAAGTCTGTTGTATATCAGAAGAAAAATGTTAAAGTTCTGTTGATACAGCACCTGTGGAGGCTGATTTGCCATTGATCTCCAATTTATGCAACCAATTTTAGTGAAAAGTTGTGATACCTGTATTTTGGAAAAAGGCTTACAGCATATAATGAGGACCTCCTGTATGTGGTGCTGGTATGCGTATTACTTGCATAAAAGGAGGACTTTCAGCACATAATGCTTTAATTATGATACACTGCACCATTTTATGATTCAGGTTCCCCAAGAACCCTAGTCTGCGAGAGCGGTGGTTGTATGTAACTGGACGCAGGAATTGGGTACCGGGTCCCCGGGCGGTGCTGTGCTCAGACCACTTTGAAGAGCAGTGCTTTGATCGCACTGGCCAAACCACTAGACTCAGAGCTGGTGCACTACCCACCCGGGGCAAGTTCACTCCACGCAGAAAGGTCAGTGGTAGTGATGAGGGGTGAGAGGTTTAGGAGTGTTTTGCATAAAGTAGCTATTAAATAAGATTAAAAAAAAGATTCTTTCAACAGTTTTCAGCAGCTGTTTGGAAGCAGTTAGCTGTGTTTGGCACTTGTTTAGCCCCCAGCCCAAAGAAAACATCAGTTGTACTATGATCTGCCTCAGCATGGAAATTCCTGAAGAAGAACCATGGCATCACATATTTTTTATTAAAGTATTACAGATCCAGTTACAGTATGTAGGTACGTGAAGAGTATCCATTCACTCCATTGGGCACCATATACAGTCCAGAGCCATGGTTTCTGCTTACTCTCTTTCCCCTGCCCCATAGTAAAAAGAAATCATTGCATGGGTTTCACACCACACATAGACCTGAGGTAGTTCTGAGCATTTCTGACTTCTTGCAATATATATGATTAACAGTGTCAGTACAGACTGTTTCTTGTACAGTCTAGCAAAGCTCTGAAATACCAACTTAAGTGAATGATAGGTTTAAATTCAATGTTCAACCCTGACAGTGATTTTTCTCCAGCCTGGGGTGGGGGTAGAGCATGTGTAGAAACGATAAATCAAGACTGAACATGTATTTTTATTTGTACAGCACTTTATTCATCACATAATTATAGACAGGTCTTTGGTGCCTATTATTATTTTTATTTACAGTATGTCTATTATGATGGGGTTAAAACCAGCCTTGCTGTGTTTCATACAAGGTTGAAGGGTGTGTCTTTGTAGGGCGTCAACATGAATGCACCATTCTTGAGAGCAACAGGAGAAACCCTCTCAGGACCATATGTATTGTTTCATCATGTTTTCCCATGGGACTCTCCAGCTTTATCATGATCAGAATTAAAAGAAATATATGTCACAGTGATCTGCACATGTATTTCATTTTGTCAGTAGTGATGCTGTATTACTGCATTTAAAATAAGATTCGCCGAGATAACTTCTTGTATCAGAATCAGAGGAACTGCATTTGATGTATGTTCTTATCTTTGCTGACACAATTGGAGGAGGTTATGCATTCACTTATGTTTGTCTGTTTGTTTGTCCACACGATATCTCCAGAAGTTCTCAATGAATTTCAATGAAATTTTGTGGAAGGGTGGGCCATGGGCCAAGAACGAATTTATTAAATTCGGGGGCGGATCCGGATCTTGCAGTGGCAGTAGTGGAGGTATGTGCTCTCTGAGTGCATTTTAGTTTGCCATGTAGTGTTTAATGTGCTGTGTATGACATTAATACATGAGAGGCCTTTGACCTCTCTTTGGCTCTGCCAAAGCCCTAAAATTGGCAAAAAAAAACAGCACCTCCCCAGGTACCACTAACTTTTGCCTAGTTTCACTTTGAAACATTTTGCAGGTCCTGGTTCCAGAGATCACAGCTGTTAAGAGTGATGAAATTTCCTATCACCTGCTTATGATTTTTTTTTTTTTTTTTTTTTTTTTTAATAAGAAATAAATAAAGCACACTCAAAAGGATCATTAACTACTGTTACTTTTGGGAGTTTGTTGAGATCCTTTACCATTGTTATGTGATGCATCTGCGCTAAGTGTGCATTACAGACAGACTTGCAGTTATGAACTTTATCTATACTGTATATCAATATATATATCTGTCTGTCTAATAATCTAATGTATGTGTAATACTCTATGTGGCATCTTATTAGTATTTGAGGCCCAGCAATCCTGTATGCCTCAAGCCTTCACATATCACCACTTCACTTCACCATGCTAGGGTCATCTCATTGAGAACTTTGGTTTTACTAGTGAGGTTATTTTGATGACATGTCATTTGGGTTTGTGGAAGATCTGTGAAGTCTGTTTCAGTGAAAAATCAGAATACCAAACTGTTCTCTTACACAGCCAGGGATTAAAGTCACGGCCTTTGAGACAACATATCACTTCTCTAACTGGTGCACCATATCCTGACAGGGTCGAGGTGCAGTGAAGCTAGAGCCATTCTACATGCCAGTTGTGAAGCAGGAACCACAGGACCCTTCATACACACCTTTCACAACTCCCTCACCTTCGAAGGTTAGTACTGCTCCCTCATACTTAATCCATTCACTATGATAAAATTTTAAACGATTCATGCTTGCGACCACTAAACATGTTCTTTCAGTGTAGGAGAGACTGTTCAAACTGAAAATGTTGGAAACGGCCTTCATTAACCTCTGCAGTGTGAGAATCCTTTCCTGAGTTGAATAAAACCAAATAGACTTAGCAAGAATAAGCTAAAGAAGCATTTTTTGTGAGTGGAGTTAAGGAGATAAGGGTATCTTCCACAGCTGATGATACCATAATATATTCAGCCAAGCCCTATGCTGGTTAAAGTAAAATGCTGGATATTGCACAATACCCCCCATCAGCACAATATTTGACGTCGAGCTGGGTATTGCTTTAATATCTGTTGCAAACCTCTATCCTAAAAACTTTCTCACAAGTAAAAGTTGAAAATTAAGCATAAAATACAGTGGAGCCCTGCATTTCGTGCCCAATTGGTTTTGTGAAAAATACCACAAACCATGAAACCGCTAAAGTAGGAGCATTGATCCAATGGGAAATAGGCTGATTGGTTCCGGGTCCCATGCCAACTCCCCCTAAAACCCATTTATGGGATGTAAAATTTACTGATCACACCTGAAAACAAACTAGTATTAATAGAAAGGATACAATAGGCAAGGAAACTCACTGGGAAGGCTAGAGTGAGGTGCTTAATGGAAGGATATAAACCTTCACTGGGTTAATCCGATTGGAGCGCCGTTATTACCCACTAAATCACCAGCCACCAAAATTTGGTTATATGGTTACCACCCAGCATAGTAAATGGTTTCGTGGTGTACAAGAAACCATTTGGCTTGTCACTCTGTGTAGAGCCACCCACAGGCAGAAGGAAGAAGAAAGATAGAAAGAAGAGGGACTGTAAAGTCACCTGTAGGCAGGAGGAAGAGGAAAGATTGAAGGAAAGAAAGACAGAAGAGGAAGGAAGGAAAAGAGGGAAGGGCAGACACTCAAATCAGCGCTAGATCGAGTGAGTGGATGGTGAGTGCCCCCACCTACCACCAAGATTAATAGAAAAAATGGAGAAAAAAAATGAATTTCTGCTCACAGCTCTTGTATCATCGAAACTAAACAGTAAGCTTAAGCCATACCATTGATGGAACTCTTCCAGTGTATGTATGTGTACCCGCTGACTCGCAAGTTCCTACCAGTTCGTCCCAGCTCCTGATAGAAGACTGTTTTCTAGCTATTTGTATTGAGCTTCATTCTAACCATAGCAATATAATATTTAGGTCTAAATATTCCTTATGTTTTAGTCAAGCAATCTGTACTGTACTTGGGGCCATAGAGGGTTTTTAGTAGAGAAGTTGGGGTCAGGCCCAAAATTTGATTAACACATTGGCTTTATTGTGAATTTTATCAAAGAAGTCATGTTATTTTGAAGTAGATCACATGTATACAGTAAAATGAGCACTTACTGAATGATAGGTCAGAACCTTGGTGTATAATTACAGAAGAGGGGCCCAGGACGGCCTAGGAAGCATACACCACCAGAGGCTGTGCAAGAGCAGAATGAGGATGACCCTGCCCCCCCACCTTCACAACCACCACAGGAAGACCACCCCCACCTTGACCACTACTATTGCCGTAACTACCATGAAACTCAGAGCCTCCTGCGTCAGAAAGAGAAGAAGGTAATCCTTTGTGTCTTGATATCACAGTGCAGTGGATTGCTCAAATGGAAGAATCATACCCATATTTGGATTATTTGCAAATATTGATTATTGCAGAGATACAACACCCATCTTGGACTCTATTCATGACTATTCCTGTAGGGTATAATTTGGTTTAAGACTGTTACTGGTACATCTTCACAAAAAACGGTTTAAATAATGTGAGTATAAGTCATCCAAGGTTATGGTTTGTTTATCAGAGTTGTTATTACAGTCCTGGGCTCCTATGCTTCTCATGGGGCAACTTAGGATTGGATGATGGGTGGATGTCATTACATGCATTATTAGTTGAAAAGATGGCATGATTATTGTGTATCAGATAGGACTGCAACAACTGATTGGCTTTTTATGCAGATTTTACTTTGATTTAATGTACAATGCTCACTTTGCAGCTTGCTACTGGTTCATTCCTATAAATTAATACTGTACCTCCATAATGGCTCTTTGAGTAGTCATACATTCCATGTTCAAGGAGTGGGCTAGCACAGATAAAACATGGCATAATACTGACATGTATTGCATTATGGTATTTTTATTTATTTAATTATTTATTTATCTTTGGTTTATTGCTCACACAATGCTACTCAGGGATAAGTGAGGCTGTCAACCCTCATCTTATGTCAAGACCAACTTGCCTAACCCCAGGCTTCTGTGGTCCTCATGGGGGAACACTGGATTAGATGATGAATAAATGAATGGAAGTAATCATAGTTTATGCTGAATATTTTAATTCTATCATCAGAATGACAGTTTGAGAAATGTAGCTTACTGACTGACTAATGAAAAGTAGTGGAAGTACTTGTACAGTAGTTGCAACCCCAGGCTTATCTGCATGTGAACCCAGTGAATTGCAAGATATTAATGCTGCAGTCCACCATCCTCCTTTTGGGAGGTGGGGGGTAGTTGAGGAGTGTGTGCATCTGGGCAGGTCCTCCACCTAGATGCATCAGTACCATTGCGGGAAGGTGACCCTCTTCAGCACCTTGATGAACAGTACCTGTACAGTCATTATATACAGTAGTCAAGTTATACTTATCTAACATGCTTGGGAATTTGGGACTTTTCCAGTGTTGCAAGGTTTCTCTCTCTCTCTCTCTCTCTTCCACTGAAAGATGGGGTGAGGTATGATCTAGAGAACAAGGGGAAAAACATGATTGAGGGAGAATGAATCATTAGCATCTGTAGTTGTTGTTGAGTCTTTCTGGTTGAGCAGATCCATCAACCACAGGCAAGCAATTGCCCCTGCAGAGTCATCCCATGTAGTGAACTGATATTACCTTGCAGTACAAAGTGCCTTGCCACAATGAGGTGCGATGAAAGGTGTAGAAGTTTGGGTCGTGGATGGATGTTGCATTTTCATCTTTCCTCCCAGTTAACTGCAACTATAGTAGGCTCCATACCACCCCATTATTTGGTTATATGATTAAATAGGGTGTACACTTATTCACTCATTCACTCAAAAACATCAGGAATCACACACACACACACAGCACACAAATGGTAAAGAACATTATACTGATAAGGATTATATCTCACCAAACTGAGTATTATTTCATCAGAAAGTAAAAATAACTATTGTGTACTGTACTTTAGAATATAAGTAAAATACCTTGTAGAGTTTAATCTCATCTGTTCCAGTGATGTAATATTGTGTCAGCACAAGGACACAGATGTTATGAAGAACAGATTCACATATGTATATTGTACTGTGATAATGCAGAGAAGTATTAACTGCCATGCATGGCAGAGTTATGTATTTTGCTGAATGCATCTGTGATTACAGTCTGTTTACCTACATCTTATTTACAGGCTGAGTACCTGAAGATGAAGTTGCATTACTTAGAAGGAGAAACAAAAGTGGTAAGTATCTGCAGTCCTGGAGCATTTATTATATCAGAATTAGCATTACATATTAAGATGCCTGCAGTACTTGTCAAATATGTGATGACCCAGAGTACTCTTTAGGCACTATATCGTTAGACTTTTTTTTGGTCCATGGGCTTTTATGAAAGGTGATGTTCCATGTTAGCATGGGTCAGTCGTTCTCCCAGTGCCTAAACCATCATCAGGCAATAAGCAGGTAAATTTTGTATCTGTTTGCCCCATTTCAGCAGAAACCTACTGCTAGGTAAGAAATAAATATCATCATCATCATCTAGACCTCAGGTAGGGTCTTGCGAACCAGGAAAAAGAAAACCTGCGTCCATCTGTCAGCTTCTCTTCTTGTGGTAACAAGGACAAAATGAAGCCATCTTTTGTGAGACAGAATTTCAAGTTACGAGTAAAGCTGCCAGGAAATTGTGTGTTAATGGCAAGACAAATGGTGTGGACTTCAATTTTCGGGCTTCCCAGGATTGTTTGATCAAATTCAGCCATTTGCTCTGATGAATAACGATGTATGCTTGTTAATGCGCCGATGGATAATTTAGAGTTAACTATAATACTGGTAGTTTGAGTCTTTCCTTGGACTTTCACTAGCTTTAGCTGCTTTTGGCTGGCTAAGTTCTCTTCTTATGGAGAGAAGATTGTGGTGGTACCTGCCAAGCTTATTTATGTGTCATTTTTATGGCAGTTACTACACAGGTTTAGTGGTAGTTAGCTATCTCCTTCCAGTTAAATGTACTTTTGTATGCTTGGTATATACGGTCATTCTGTGCCTTTTTATGTGTTCAGCTTCATTCTGGCCTATGGATCTAATATCTTTTGGCAGAAACTGTGTGATGTGAGGACCTAGTTCTAAGAAATAGTTCTCTAGGCATCCCTGTCATTTGCTTTTTCTATGTATAACTTCAGTCTGGTTGTCAGGACTGTAAAATATCTTAATACATAATAACCAGCAACATACATAATATAGTCTACAGGTTAGGTCAATGTCAAACCTAGGGGCCAAAGGAAGTGACGTTAGCACCTCTTCAGAATGTCTCTCACCAGCACAATAGCCCACAAACAGTGCCTCGTGACCATACACACACATACATACACACAGACATACAGTGTTCTAGATGTTTCCACGACAGTATAGCACACGTGACACGACCCCTGCTAAACGAGAATGTAGCAATCAGAGCTCAGAAAGGGGCAAGCCACACAACCAGCAGGTAGTGGAGAGATCAAATAAGAAGAGGGGTCCAACTAGACTTAGTTAGTATATTAAGTCCCTTGTAATACATACGCTGCTCAACTTAGACTTTCTCTGAAGATAATAAATCAAGATCAACTCCCTGTATTCATCTTTAACTCCTCCTGCTCTTTGATTACCAAAATAACTTTAACTAAAACTCAAGACTCATCTATTACAAGACTAAAGAGTTACATACATATAAATGGTGGCTACAAAGTTCCAACATGGTCTATGGATCTGGTATCTTTTGGCAGGTACTGTATCATATGAGGAACTGGTACCAAGAAAATAGATATCTTGGCATCCCTGTCCCTACTCAACAATTACCCCTTCTCCGGAGACACATTACGTTCTCTCGTGAACTTCACCATGATGGCCATAGATCTAGTCTTCAGCTCACCTCTTTTCCAGCCCCTCCATTTTTATACACCTTCCTACCCAGTCTCTCACTCTCTAGTCACTTCACATGGGTCAAAACACCTAAAAATACCAAGACTTGTCCTTATGTTTCCAACCTCATCCACTTCTAAGCCACATTCAAATGATGAACTTTCATTTAGCATTTGGCTCACCAAGTACCTTGACATACTTCTATGGTAACTTGTGTTTCCATTGTCCTGACTCTCAAAGGTAATTACTGCTTTACCAGAGGCCCATAGAGTGAGAACTTGTATACTTTCATATAATGCTTTCTTTATTGCCCACATTCACATCTCTGTTTCATGTCACTTCTAAGCTCCAGGACCTGTCCTCTCATGCTGTACCCATATGTTGGGTTCATCATCCATTGTTTACATCATCATCATCCCAGTCAAATTTTCCACTTAAGAGTTGGGGAAAGGTAGGATTCAGAAACAAGTTATGAGAAAGTAAGAAAGTAGGTGAATTATCACATAACATGCTTGTGAAATCCGCCACAGTCATTCATGTGAGTTCAGTTAAAGAAGCACAATAGTAGGTTAATTATCACATTACAGTAGATACCCAATAAAATGGGCCACACAGTCATTCTCTTAAGTTCAGTTGATGAAGACTGTACTGTAGGTACACTTGTACAAGCTGATACTCATGCCATCCCTTCTTCAATTACAGAAACAAGAGCCACCAGACTGGTCACAGTTCCGACGTGCCACACTCATGGAGGAGGCAGAGGAAGTGCGGCGCCAACTACGACTCAGTGGCAAGCTCCCGCCAACTGATGGCCGGCGGAAAACGGAAAAAGGAGAAACTTTAACCATGAAAACTGGGACAATTGAGATGTTGAAGACTGGGAAGATTGAGATGGTACCCAGGAATAGTGACCAGTTGCCAAAGAGGATCCAGATTATGACTGGGAAGACTGGTGAGAAGATCCAGGTGGTGTCAGGGAATATAGATGGGATGACCGAAAAAAGCGAAATAACCAAGAGAACTGATGGAGTAACAAGCAGAATTCAAGTACTGACTGGTATTGCTGACAAACCCTCTGAGAACGTCAAGATTGTGACCAGAACTCCAGAAGGTATGACTGGGACCATTCAAGCGGTAGCTGAGGAACGTAATAGAAAACCTGAGCGAATCCAAGTGCTGGCAAGAAAGGTGCAGTCAGACTTTGCTGAAGATGAACTGAAAGAACCAATTGATCAATGGGACTCGGAAAACAAGTTGAAGCAGAAGGAGCAAGAGGTAAGAGGGAGGGGGGAATAAGGGAGAGGTACAGAAGTAAAAGGAGAAAAGGAAAGGAAAATACAGTATTGCTACAGGGAGAGGAGATAAAAAGAGAGGGCAAGAGGTAGATGTGTTGAATTTAGTTGATGTTGGCAATTATTTGTTTTGTAGATGGTTATCTGGTATAATTTCAGTTTTACAATGATTTTGCATTGCTCAGTAAAAATGTATTCCATAGTATTTCTGTTGTACATAATATATAATTTTGTCCACAGGTAAATGACCTTCTTAAGAAAATCAAAACTTTGCAGCAGAGGAAGCGAAGAGAGGTGAGTTGGAGTGGAACATTTCATCCCTTCAATCTGATGTCATGTATTATTTTTCATTTTAATCAAGCTGCCCTTGTGAAAAAATTTATGAAGACTGTATCTTACATCTCCAGTTTGAAAAGTCTGTCTTAAGCTCAGTAAAATCTTCTGGTGTTAGCAAGAATCAAATCAAAGATACATCATCAGTCTGAAGTGAACGAAAGTTTGGTAGATGTCTGTTATCCAGTTACGTCATTCAAGTCCCTGGAATCGTGGCTACACATCACAGGTCTACTTAGTCACATTTACCTGTCAGATAGAGTTAGGTCAAGTATCATTATCACCAGCATAAAGATTCTGATCCCCCTCCCACCCACATCCCCTTTTTTTTATTTTTTCCCTCTACTTTTGAATAGTGTGAGATAGGGGCCAGGAACAAGGAAAGAGAAAGTACAGAAATAGGAGAACAGTCAACAGCATCCCAGTGAAGTGGGCCAGAGACACTTAGTCACACATCATTCAGACTCATGGAATCCTGGTTCTACCAGACAAGCCTTACAATGTGCAGATATTATATACTCAGCGATGAGCGAGGCTGGTCACTCTCATCTTAAATGTCAGGACCATATATCATCATCATCATCAGCAGCAGCAGCAGCCTTTACACGTCCACTGCTGAACAAAGGCCTCCCCCAACCTTCCCCACGAATTCCTTGACTGAGCCAGTCTTTGCTACGTTTTCCCTGCAAATTTCTGTATCTCATCTTTCCACACCCAAAGCAGTAGTACTCACTCGATGTAGTGCTGCTTTGGGTTTCTGCCCTTGTCTCTCTCCCTTCCTTCTTCTTCTGTCATTCTTTCCTTCATTCTTTTCACTTCCTTCTGCCTATGGGTGACTTTACACTCCCTCTTCTGTCTTTCCTGTATTCTAACCTCTTCTTTCTGCATATGGGTGACTACACTGAGTGACAAGCCAAATGGTTTCCTGTACACCTGGAAACCATTTACTACGCTGGGTGGTAACCACATAACCAGATTTTGGCGCCTGGTGGTTAAATGGGTAATTACGGCGCTCCAGTCGGATTGAGCGGTTGGAGGTTTATATCCAAGGGATGGTTGGGGTTTATTGCTCACGTAATGCCAATCACGGATGAGTGAGACTGGTCACTCTCATCTTAAATGTCAGGACCAACTTGCCTAGCTCTGGGCTCCTGCGCTGCTCATGGGGCAACGTAGGATTGGATGATGAATGAATGAATGAATGATGAATTATTATTTTTATTATTATTATTATTATTATTATTATTAGCTGACACCCTTGTAACACCACACACAACTTTAACACTACTAACTTTAGCTAAGATTTTTACCCAAACCTAGCATCATATTCCCTTAACTCTTACCATACCTTACCAGCTTAACCTTATTTTGTGCAGTCTTCTTTTATCTAACCTAACATCAGTGACAATTTAGTTTTGTATATTACATAACTTAAGATATTGACCTGTTGTGGCTGTTGCTGTAACCTCCTCACAGAAACGTCGTAGCAAGGCCCGATTTTTCCGCTATGTTGTGATGGTGGAACCAACCAAGAAGAAAAGGGGACGGAAGAAACAGGCAGAAAGTGATGGAGAGGAAGATGAGGAGGAAGATGATGGGGATGAAGATGGTGAGCAGGATGAGAATGAGGAGGATGAAGACGAGGACAGTAAGGATGATGTGAAGCTTGCTGTGGACCCACTAGCCAGCATACAGGACTCCATACTGTCACATACTGCTTCACTTATGCTGAAACAGCAACACTCAAGTGAACTTATTCAAAAGGACAAGGAGGTATGAGTGTTTCTGTCTTTGTGTGTGTGTATATATATATATATATATATATATATAGTGAGGCAAGTGTAAGGGTAAATGGGCATCCAAATGAATGGTTCACAATCACTGTGGGTGTTCAGCAAAGTTGTGTGATGTCCCCATGGTTGTTCAATATATACTGTATATGGAAGGGAATGATGAGAGAAGTAAAAGCACGAGTAATGGAGAGAGGGATGGTGTCGGTAAAAAATGGTGATGGATGGAATATCTCAGATTTGTTGTATGCTGGTGGTTCAGTGCTACTTGCAAATACCAGACAAGAACTTGCTTGACCAGTGCAGAGTTTTGCTGATGTCTGTGAGCATTGTACCTTGAGAGTAAATATAGAAAAGAGTAAAGTACAGTAATAGTTATTGAGAGAGAAGGTGACTCCCAGTGTGATGTTACAGTGAATGGAGAGAGACTAGAATTGGTGAGAGTTCAAATACCTGGCCACAGTGATAGAAAAGAGAGGAAAATGTGCAAAAGAAGGGGAAAGTAGAGTGACACAGGGAAGGAAGGTAGCTGGTGCTATGAAAGCCTTGATAGAGGCTTGAGTGTTGCAGCTACACAAGGTTTACATGAAGGAGTGTTAGTACCAGCTTTAACATATGGATGTGAGACTATGGTGTGGCATGAAAATGAAAAGTCAAGAGTGAGAGCAGTGGAGATGGAACTGCGAGGAATGTATGTGGAGTACAGATGGTAGATAGGATATGAAATAATGTGATTCGTGAAAGATGCTGAGTGAGGAAGTCTGTGGATACCAGAATCGAAGAGAGTATACTGAGATGGTATGGTCATGCAGAGAGAATGGATAACAACAGAGTGGTGAAAACGGTATATCTGAGCGAATTTGAAGGAGGGAGGAGGCAAGGTAGGTCAACAGAAGGTTGAAGGATATGGTGAATGAATGTGTGAGGAAGAGAGGTATGGAAGTCAGTGAGTCTAGGGGACTGACAAGAGATCAGGCTGGCTGGTAAATTTTGTGAGCAGTGCATGATCAGGGATTTAGCACCCTTTTTAACATGACAGTGTTTGGTTTGACACTATCGGATATGTTTATGTGAAGCTTCAGAATGTGGTGAAAGTTTTGGGCATATCAGATAAAGCCAGGATTCTGTGGGCTTGAATGGCGAGTGAATGGAAGCATAGCCCATTGAACTGGGCAGACTTAGGCTCTCTGGATGTTGCTACTCCTCACCCTGCCCTAGGGTGGGAAAGGAGGTCTGGATGATGATGATGGTGTATACAGTACATATATATATATATATATATATATATATATATATATATATATATATATATATGTACATACAGAATCTCCCTAATTCTTTGTACTTTCTGTACATTGTATATTGTGTCTTCCTTTATTCTTGTATGGTAAATGGCAACACCCTCTGTCCAGTCGATATAATATTACCCTTATGTGACTACACTGAAAGAGAAGTTGTGTTGTTTCTTGTATCTCAGCAAATCATTTACCATATTAAGTGCAGACCATATTACCAGCAAATGAATGACTGATGGTCTCATGAGTTAAGACACTCCAGCTGGAGTTAGCCTTTGAATGTCTGGATTGGAAAGGTCTTTTTCTCTCCATCTGTAGGCAATCACTAAAATCCCATAAAGGGTGGCCAATTGTTTTTGAGTTAATGGTTTTATGGGGAGGGGTACTATCCCTCCACCAACCCACTTGCTGACACTTGGGGAACATGTTTGGGTTGGTTATATGGTTACCACCCAGTGTTGTACAGTAAATGGTTTCCTGGCTTACAGGAAATCATTAGGCTTATCACTCATGTAAAGCCACCTGAAAAGGAAAGAAGAGTAATAAAAGGTGATAGTCAGAAAGGGAAAGAAGAGTAATAAAAAATGACAGGAAAGATGAGAGAAATAGGAAAAGAAAGGGCAGTCACAGAAAAAGAGTGACAAAAGTGAAGGAAGAAGTAGTCAGCACTACATCAAGTGAGTGGATGATGGTCACCGCCACCTACCACTGGTTGGAAAGGTGGTTAGGGTTTATTGCTTACTCACATAAGACCCTCATTGGCATGTGACTGGTTACCCTCACCTAAAATATCTGGACTGAGTAGCATGGCCTAGGCCTCCATAATGCTGATGGGGCAGTAAAAGATCGAATTGATGGATTTTCGTTTCACTCCCACTGAAGAATATCGGAGTCTCAAAATAGTGAGTTAATGAATGTATAACCTGCCTCACTGAGCAGTCTGTAATAGCTTGAATGTGTGTGTGTGTGTGTGTGTGTGTGTGTGTGTGTGTGTGTGTGTGTGCGTGTGTGCGTTCGTGTGTGTGCGCATGCGTGCATGTGGTATTTGGAGCCTATGCATACCAGAATGATATGTGAGGTTGAGTTATGTTAATGATGGCAATATCTGTGTTGCCACTTAATGTGGTAAGTTGTGTGTTGTTGTTACAGATCCGAGAGCTGCGGCGGAGTATGCGGGAGATACAGGAGCATGAAAAAGAGCGCTTGGAGCAGATCCAGCACTTGCAAGATGTCATCAGCTACCTCAAGACCAATCCTGTCAAGACTCTGGACACAGATGACCACAAAGCAGACAATACTGAAGATGCAGAGGTTGAGCAGGATGAGGAGAGATTAAGGAGAATTGAAGATGTTGTGGCAGAGGAGGTGGTCATAATGAAATCAGAGGAAGTGGTTGGATGTGATGATGACCAGGTTGCCGTAGTGACTCAAAGACATTGTCGCTTGTGTCTGTGCAGCCTACACCAGCGTTGCCATAAGCGACCACAGTTATGGTCATCTTCCACTTTAGACTCACCCACTTCTCACTCACCTCCTTCACTGCTGCCTCTCGTGCACAGCTCTCTTCGTAGAAAATCTAGGTTATCATTAAGACAAAGCGAGCATCCTCTTTGCTCGGATTGTAGACTGATTTTAGGGAGGAGAAAAAGAAGTCAAACCTCAGTAATCTCATCTCTTAGTTATAATTGCTGAATTGTTGGTATGGGCATATAACAGTTTTTATTATTTTATACAGTATGTGGATGATCATTAAATTTGCTCATGGTTCTTTATGATTTTATAGATGCATTTCCTTCTGCCTACGGGTGCCACTACGCTCCCTCTTCTGTCTTTCCTTCATTCTTTCCTCTTCCATCTGCCTGTGGGTGACTCTACATTGAGTGACAAGCCAAATGGTTTCCTGTACACCAGGAAACCATTTACTATGCTGGGTGGTAACCATATAATGAGATTATGGCACCTGGTGGTTTACTGGGTAATTAAGGCGCTTCAGTGGGTTTTTGCCGGTGCAGGATTATGTCCAAGGGGTGGTTGGGATTTATTGCTCATGTAATGCCACTCAGGGATGAGCCTAGCCCCAGGCTCCTACGCTCCTCATGGAGAAACGTAGGATTGGATGATGGATGGATGGATAGATGCAGTTGCTTGGAGAAGCTGATGCAATTAGGGAGTAATAGCTTGAACTGAAGAACTTAAAGGAGTAGAATTAAGAATGGATAGGAGAAGAAAGTGGAAGAGCATACAGAGGAGAAGGAAGAAGGATGAAGGAGAGGAGAGGGAAGGAGTGAAGGGGGAAAAGAAGGAAAAGTGGAGGAAAAAAGGAAAGAAGATGCTGTAAAAGACGGAATGGAAGAGGACTAAGCGAAAAACAGTAACAACCAATCCCATATTACCTCTTTGGACTCCTAAGGGTTTAATTCTCTCTCTCTCTCTCTCTCTTTCTCCAAAATATATATTTTCTGCCATTTGAGTGGTCATAACAAATTGTAACTGTTCCCAGGGTATTTTTATGTGGGCATATTAGTCTGCTCAGACCTGCTCGTGAGTGGTGGGACTCTGGAATCCTGTGCACCTTTGACTCATGTACACCAGCTGACCTGCAGTGATTGCTGGCAGGAAGAAAGTCAAGTTTGGTTTTCACCTCAGCCTTGATATCAGATCAGTGGCAGATGAAATACGAACTAAGTGGGAGTTACTGTTGTTAATCTATGAGTTGGATTATTATTTAACCATAACCTTTTAGATGAAGGAGTATTGTGGTGTTTATGTGGATGTGCTGGAAATCATTAGAAGTACTTAGATGGTTTGGCCATGAGAGACCTACTAGGAGAGTGTGAGTGAGCTGGAGGGGGGAGGGAGGAGAGGAAAGGAAGACTGAGGATGAGATGGAGGGATGAGCTGGATAGGTATATGAAAGAGGGTGTGTGTTTGAGGTGGAGAGAGGGCAACCTGATTGCAGAGGACACATTGACATGGAGGTGATTCAGTTGTAAAAAAAACTCCATACCTTATGGGATTGAAATGTCTGTACTCTTCTCTTTAACTAGGCATAAAATTGCCATCCTGGTTGTTGAGCTGTTACAACAGATTTTCACTGATAAGATGCTAGTCGGGAAGAAGTGTTATGGAAAGGATGTAGGGTAACAGTATTGTCCTACTCTACCACTGAGCGATGAGTAAAAGCTACAAAAAGGAGGAAAATCTCTGCCTAGCTCAAGTGAATGAACGTTTACAATAGATAGGTAAATAAACAGATAGAAGATAACTGAGAGGACATTTGTTTATAAATTCGTAGGTACCAATACAAATGGAAGCCTCTTAGGACTACAGGATTGCTAATAAAATTTCATATTGGTGCATAAAAATAATATTTAATGATGATGCCTGTGGGGATAAGTAATTCTTACATTGTCATTGACAGTTATTTTGGTATAAAATATAACTAAATCATGCTGATTTAATTAGATAAAACCAAATCATGCTGAATTAATTGATAAATATGAGCAGGGACGTAGGGTCACAATGAAGGCTAATGTTATGAGAAATGAAAGTAACAGTGTAGCCAGGATACATAGGATCTAACTAAAACAGTAGGTAAGAGGTCTAGCAGTCATTTTAAATAATTTAATTAACTAATTAATATTTTAAGGACAAAATATGTAGGAGACTGTGTAGTGCTCTGTTTCCCACCTATTGTTTACGTATCCTCATTATTCCGCCCACTCTTCTGCTAACCAGTAAGAAGTAAGAGAAAGAAAACCGGTCACATTCAGTTTCCCTGTGGCGTGTGGGTATGAGAACAGTGAAGAACTTTATTTGCCCAAACAATATAGAGCAGGAAATGCGACTTTTGCAACATTAGTCTTTCTCATTTAAGTTTAAGGAAACTGCCTGACAAAGAAGGAAATTGGAGACAGAGAAAGAAGGAAAGGGAAAAGAAAGGAAGGCAGATTAGGTGAATGAAACTACTGGATATAAGTATAGACAATGTTTTTGCAAAATCTAAGCTGTATTAGGAAAAGATGAATCTTCTAAGGCTTATTGATCTCTGTAGGAACACTGATGTAGAGATGTGATTTTTTACCAGTGTTGTGCATAGAAAGAGTTTTGATACCAATCTTGCTGTATAATTTCTGATATGTATCATTTTTTTCATGTATCTCTATGTAGTGGAATTCCATTCTCTGTATGAAGTCCACCAGAGACCTTTGAGATTGCTTGAATGTTAGTTAATGAAGCATCCTTGAAGCACTGAAAAAAGAAATTCATGTCCTATATTGATTTCAAACAGTTAACACGAGAAAATAAAGAACATACATAGTATGCCATGTTTAAATCATCAGTGGTTTGTGTGTTGTACCTGTACAGTGATCTCTTGGTTATTGTGCATAATCGGTACCGCGCCTAGCGTGTGATAACAAAATTGCTCAGTAATGAAAGCACAAAACATACGGGATTTATCCTAATTGGTACCGGGCACCCCACCTGTAAACCCAAATTTTCCCTTTTGCAACAATTTAGGCCCACTAAACACATGCATAGTGTCATGATAAGTATCAGAAATTCACAGAGGCATGGTTAGGTTAATAGAAAAATAAGGAAGAAACACGTACCATATAGAGACCTGAGATGGGCTTGAGGAAAGGGGTTCTGCGGCTAGGGGGTGGAGAGTTAGAAGTCTCTGCCACCTGGGATTAACTCCTTGAGTAGGACCCCATTTTTCAATCCCTCAGAGCCCTCAGAAACCACAGATTTTGGACCATCATTGTCAGTACAAACTCAGGTCGATAATGAAGTTTCTTTTTAGCCCCCAAAATGCAAGATAACAGCTGGAGTGCAGATTTTCATCCAGCAGTGATAATAAAACTGCTATAACCAAGTGCACAATATCCAGGGGATCACTGTACTGTATTGTATATGGAAAAATGAATGACTCATGACATTGATTGGAGAATGATGTAGAGAAACATATTAGGGACAAAATTTAATTTGTCAATGGTTTTAGCAATGTGCTCCAGAAGAATGAATGCTCTAACCTCATAAATACATTCACAGGATCAAATGATTTCCTGAACCTGATGTCCTGGATGCTAGTCCATAACCTTTCCCTCTTTGCCTAAGCTACATGTGCTCCAGTGAGATATAAATATCAACCCTGCAGTTCGTTTTGTTTCATTTCATTTAATTTTTGAAGGCTCCAGCATGCTTGCATACAATGGCCTTGGTCACCTAATGGTGGCTCTCCATGCTGCTTGATCTCTGGCAACTTCAGTACTTTGTCCCATATCCCTGAGGTCACACTCAATGACCTTGTCCCAGGTCTTTTTCGGTCTGCCTCTTGCTACCCTACCTTTTTTTTACTTTCTGCACCCAATTATCATCCCCCACCCTCCACATGCCTAAACCATATCAATCTACCCCTCCTCATCACAACACCAATACACTCCTGACCTCTCAACTCTTCCTTCTTAAACCTAGCCCCCCTAGGCCTCGCATTCAGGGACGCACTGCGCATCCACCTAATTATTGCCATTTCTGTACATTTGAGCCTGCAAATGTTCCTTTCCTTTACTGCCCAGGTCTTACTACCATACAACATTAAACTCCTAATACATGCCACATACAAAGATCCCTTAATGTGGAGGGAGAGCCCTCTCAGTGTCAAGAGAGGCAACAGCTCTCTGAACTTCATCCAACCACTCCTCACTCTAGCCACGGGGTTAGCTCCAGCCTCACATCATGTCTCCCAGCACATAACATGTCTCCCAAGTAACAAAACTCTTCCACACGCTCAAGAGACTCACCAGCAAGTTCAATCCTTTCATGCCTGGCAATCTCCACATGCTCTCCCCAACACACTGCTCATAATCATGAAATCAGTGTTATCTCTCAGTCTACCTCTAATACCCTAGCATTTCTTATGCACCCACTTATCACAAACACTGCACAAGATGGAATTACTTCCCACGCCCTTTTGGCAAATCGCACATGGCCACACCGTCTTCTGTGACAGTACTGCCCCCAGCTCTTGATACCATCACTTTTGTTTGATCTGCTTTTACTCAAGCCCTTGTGCCCCATACCATCTCCCCATTTCCTAAATCTTTCCTCTACCTCCCTTTCATTCTCTGCAATCAACACCAAATCATCAGCATACAACATCTCCCATGGTAGTCCATTTCTGAAGTCACTTGAGAGGGCTTCCAGTACCACAATAAATGACAAGGGGCTCAAGACTGACCCCTGATGCACACCAACATTCACAGATAACTCATGACTCAAAACCCTATTCACCTTTGCCTGGGTGTGAGCATCTACATACATGGCCATAACCAGCCTAACCAGCCACTCCTCAGTCCCAAGCTTTCTCCTCACCACCTTTCTAGTGACTCTGTCAAAGGCCTTCTCCAAATCAACAAAAACAAAGTACAGCTCCCTTTTGTTTCCAGTCTAGCATTTTTTTTTTTTTTTTATACCAAATCCAGAGCTTTTCTTGTTTCCATGTTGCTTTTTTTTTTTTTTCTCAATAGCATCTTTCCGTGTTGGTAATTGCCCCTTTTCTTCCATATGCTTAACCAAAATAGAATGTGAGGTGGTGGAACCTTGATATTTCTTGATTTTTCACTGGTGTGAGAGCCCAGTATAAGCTGTGGTGGAGGGACCAGCACAGAATGAGTGGCTCCAGCAGCATGAAATGAGTCTGAGGCAAGTGGCTGCACCTTTGCATATCATGCTGGATTTGTGAGATGGCACTTGGGCATTATGCTGTACAAGAACACACTCCCACACACAAGATATTATCCAGTATAAGGGAGAAAAGACAAGATTTAAGACTTTGTGTTCGTTGGCTGTATTGTTTGCACAATATCTCGGTTAATGCACACAGGAATTAAACAACACTCAAACTGATGTATGGAGAAATAATTAGTGAAGGAAAGATGAGGAGAGTGTTTGATCAGACAGCAAAGAGGTGATTATATAGTCTTAGAGTGAGGGAACCTATCAAAGAACTTGCAGTAGTGCCTAGGGTTGCAAGTGTGCTAGGTAGGTGTAAGTAGGCAAACTGGATGAGTGACAATACAGTACTGTTCTGTACTTGTGCCATTGATGGTGGAATGTGGTGACAGTTTAAGAGTCAAGCAGGAGGTGAGCTTTGAGAAAGGAGCCAGACATAGTGATGAAAAAGGCGAAATATTGCTATACAGTAATGTGTATGAATGAGAAAGGAAAAATACAAGTGGTAGTACAGGAGGTAATAGCATTACCTTTTAAATTATCAAGATGTCAAGGAGTTTCAGCTCGGTAGTCAAAACTGACAGTCCATGTAAGGAGGCTATGAGATGCATCTCATTGTCCTGGTGACGATAAGAGAAGGAGAAGGATGCGTGAGAAAACTAAGCATTGGTAGTATTTGTGGATACATGACAAAGATTAACAATTACTGGCGACATTGAAGGTAGTTGCTAATGGATCTTAAGAAACAAGGAACAAATAGAATGACAGCAAGCTTCACAAGAGTTATCAGTCCTCCAACATACATGTAAAGCGCACAGTACTACTGAGATATTGATGTTAACATGTGGAGGGGCCATATATACAATAAAACGTAAACTGGAGCAATTGGGAATAAGATTTGTGGGGGAAAAAAGGGAGGGCAGGGAATATTTACAGCCAAACATTACATTCAGTAATCCTGTAGGAAATATGTACGGTATTGAGATTGGGTTGACATTGAGGCTTCACCTATGAACTCTGAGAACTGAAGATAATGAGCCATAGTGACCACTGTAGCACCAGTATAGCCAGAAAATAAAACAAGCTTGTTAAGCACCTTGAGATCTTAGAAAATATTGACAGAATAAGCAAACTTCAAATACGTAATTGGGAAAACTTGGGTGAAAGCTTCACAGCTGCAATGGCTGTGTGCCTACACTCCATATGTGCTGAGAGGCTGGTTCTTTGAGTAATAGATGGTCCATATTGTGCCCACAATAAGGCAGCAACAACAGCCATTCCATGCTGAGTGCATTGCTTTTCATCCTCATTGAGGCAGTGGATGGCAATCCCATTTCTGCTCTTACAGTAAGCCCCAAGTACATAGGTTATGGCATCTAGGGTGAGGTGGGTAAGTGTGCATCTGGTAGTCTGTGTGCATGTCTTTCCAGCCAAGCAGCTGGAGGAATCCAGTCATCTGGGGAGAGAAAATGAGGGTGGAATTGATGGAGGTAGTAAGGGGAGATTTGTGAGCGGAAAAGTTGGAGTTTTTGAACACAGGTTGGGGATGGGTATAGGGAGCAGGGCTCAGTGGTGTAGAGAGAAGGGCACAGTTGTGTAGAGAGGGATGTTGCATTCCAGGTAATGACTTGTGAGTGAAATAAGAAAATAAGAGAGAGGCATGAACCCCACCCCAGCCTGGTTGCCCCTTGCAAAGTAGGCTGGGTGCAAGAGGCAGGCTGGTGGCATGCAGTAACGAACGCCATGGAAACAGACTGTTGGGTTTCAAGGAATAGACCGACTAGCCTATCCCCTCCCCCCACACATTTATATGACAACACTGTGGCTACTGTAATGCTTTCATACAAAGTTGTGGAACCCCATTGGTATCAGCATGGGTGCCCATGGTGCACAGTAGGTATGTTCTCTAAGAATACAGCATCACTGCTGCTCTTCTGCACCCTGTTGCGGTACTGCCAAATGCACAGCTCTGCACTGTGCACGAGAGGCAGGCCTAACACTAACCAAACTGACTACCTAAACTTGAGACAAAGTCAAATCTAAATTGAATTAAACAATCCTAACAAGTTTAGCCTAACGTGACCTAATTTGCTAGACCTAACGCAAACAGCACTTTACAACTCTTACCTGATCAGATTATTATTTTCACTGTAAGTACTTTTTGTGTTTGTAGGAAAGGCAAGAAAAATGAGAGTGCAGAGTCTTCCCATACTTCACTTTCTCCTAAACAAAGCATAGTTACAAGGGAAAAACATTGTTAGGTATATCAGTCTTCTACAGGAAGAAGATGAAAGGGAGACTAGAACTTTCCCCGTTGCGTGTTCTTGCAAATCAGAATTGCGACAGAGGACTGAGTTACCTTTGTGAATCTAGACCAAAATATCAGTCTGATGCCTCGCCCTAGTGGCAACACCACATTTCTTTTTTCTTCCTGCATCAAGTTCTATCTATCTATCTATCTATTGCCAGACGCCTTAATTCCGTACGGGGTGGCCACAAACAAATCGCTTCCATGTCGCTCTGTTCCCCGCCATTTCACTGCCCTGCTCCCAACTCACACACCCCTCTCTCATATGCCTCTCCACTCCATCCCTCCATCTCATCCTAGGCCTCCCCCTCCATCTCCTCCCCTCCACCTCGCTCACATACACTCTCCTCGTCAGTTTCTCACCCTCCATCCTCTCCATATGGCCAAACCACCTCAGTGTGTTCCTCCTAACACTTCCTATCACATCCACATCCACACCACAACGCTCCTTTATATCCTCATTTGTCAGCCTGTCTCTCCATGTGATTCCACAGGCTCCTCTTAAATAACTCATTTCCACTGCTCTCACTCTTGACTTGTGTCCTTCCAACAACGTCCAAGCTTCACTTCCATACATTAGAGTTGGTATCACAATACTGTTATGTAGTAACTTTTTCTCTTCCATGCTCACTTCCCTGTTTCTTATCACTGCTTTCAAGGAACCAGCAACCTTTCTTCCTTATTGTATCCTTTCAAGCACTTCACTCTCCAAACTTCCATCCTTACTCATCACACTCCCCAAGTACTTAAACGTACTCACATTTTCCATTTCCTCACCATCCAACCTCACTGTACTGTACATTCACTGACTTCACTTCTCTCAAAGACCATCACTTTACTCTTCCCTACATTCACCTTTAGATTCCGTTTCTTACACACTCACCCAAGCTCATTCACCAAGACTTGCAGCTCCCCTTCGTCTTCGCTTAACAACACAGTATCATCTGCAAACAACAGTACAGAGAGTTTCCAAACACTACCCACTCTCACTAGGGCCACTCCAACATCCACTGCCCTACCTTGTATCTCTTTTATTATCCCATCCATGTACAGATTGAACAACCATGGAGACATGACGCATCCCTGTTTCAACCCAACCTTCAAAGAGAAATATTCACTCAGTTCACCATCCACACGCATTGCAGCCTTAGCACCATCATACATACTCTTCACAGCATTCAACAACTTCCCATCTTAGGTTCGTAAATTTCGGGATATACTTCTCCCTTATCATGTACCTTGACATAATCTTAGTTAACTATAAAGACTCCTACTGTTATTAAGTGTTCCTCCGTTTTACATAAATGCCCTATTTGTTTTCCACGGGAGAGGCTTGATCACATCTGTGTTCAAATATTAAACCCTTCACTTTGATGACATTTCTGTTGTCTGTTGCTGTTACTCTGCAATTTCGGTCGTCAGAAGCCCTATTAATGATGGGTAATGGAAGACTTTACTTAGGCCTACAATCTTTCAACTTCAGCAATTTTATCCTAAGGCGAAGCAGATCATCTGACAGGAAAAATAAAATAAAGACAAGAAGAAGCGCTTACGAAGAGTGCAACACCCACCATCATCAACTGATCTAAGCACAGAGTCTCTACAATGTGCCCTCTACCGTCTCTAGTCCCTTGTGTCTGGTGGCTCAGTCACGCTAGTCTCGCCCTGTCTCCCAACACCTCAGTAGCTACCCTCTTCATCCTGTGTTAGATGGTGTAGTGGTTGGTAATAATTCATATTTGATGGGCTTTGTGTTGGATGATGGTAATGGTGGTGATATCGTGGTTGTACTAACTGCATACTAGTTAGTAGTGGCTATTATGAGTGGTACTGGCGGGCGTGAGTGAGCTTTGCGGGCTATAGATTCCCCTCCCTCCCCTAATCCCCTACTCCCACCCCTCATCCCCACTTTTTTCACCTTCCCTTCCCACTCGCATGCAATAAAATCCTCTGGAGACCAGCAGCATAAAAAAAGTAATCAGACTGAAGTGGATGAAAATTGTTTGCAGTAACACCTTTGCATTTAATTTCTTCAGTCCGAGGATGTCTTTACTTTTTAATGCGATTTCCAGACATTTTGCAACTTTGGGGAGACCTGTCGTATTCAAGGAATTATTAAATGCCATCTAACTCCTCCAGTTCCAAAAATCTGAAAATAAAATCGTCTGCAATAAGGAATAAGATAAATTGTCCTCCGGCTGAAGAGGTGGTTAAAGCGATCAGGGTTTATAAAATCAGCACACCAATGAAATCATCACCTAAATGGAATCAGCTAAATCGATAGCAATATTCCTTACAGGGTTTATAAAATAAGAAAACAAATCATTACCAAAGTCAGTGGAAGAAGCCAGATTTATATCGGTGTTCCTTAAAAACTGAAAATAATGGACACTCCTTGACAACAGCAGTCTCTTCCCTCGTGGCTCCATACCCCCTCTCTTCCTTCGTTGTCTCCATACCCCCTCCCCATCCGCTTCTTTTACCCCTTATTTCTTAAACCAAACGAGGCAATGGGATGAGCAAAATCTATATCGTTACCTAATCATTGCATGTGCCAGTCTTTACGCAAGTACGTGAAATAAACGATTTAAAATGAGAATGACTGAATTTTCCAATATAGTAATTGAAGTCTCTCTTCCCTTGCATGCACGTCTTTCTCCTCCTACCCCAACCCCTCACCACCTTCCCCATTTCCTTCCAACCCCCACCTTCTCTCTGCCTATTTACTTTATTTCAGAGTCGCTGGAGATTTGCTGCATCTCCATTTTGAACGCTGAATTTAACATTAGAATATAGTGCTAGTCACGAAACAAGTGTTGCTGAAAGGATTTACAGCCTTAACATTGTCAGTCAATGTTGGAGGTAAGCAGCAAAAGTACTGAAAACTGCGCCAAGTTTCGGTAAATGAACTAGCCCCCCCCCCCCACACACCAAATGCGTCCGATATTTCCAGATTTTGATATTTGTTGGTTTAGTGGGAACACAGGGCTGATTCTAAACTTCTGGTCAAAATGTTGCGTTTTATCATTTATTATGAACATATTTGTACAGTTATTTGATGGATCCTATATTTTCGTCTGCTTTTGCCTTGTGGAAGATTTCGAACTCGCCCCTAGACAAGCCGACGTCGCCAAGTGCCACATGAAATTAGTCATTCACGCTGCAGACTCCGTAGACGTGACAGGTGCTCGCCGCTGTTCTCTACTAATTAGTTATGTGAGTCGCTGCATCAATTTACATTCATTTCATGGCTACAAGCGTTGACAGCTCTGGCTTCTGTTCTACTTGGTAGTCTGCCATCATTTGGACGCTTTGAATTTGGTTTACTGGCGTCTATAATGATTATAGTGTACACAGTCTCCTGCTTGGGTTGGCGAGTCTGCTTTCATGTATGTGCTTTGAGTAATGTTTATTTGCATACCGAGTTTGGTTACTTTATTTTGTGATAATAGGAAACTTATTTATGTAATCTTAATGTAGCCTACAGATTATTGGCCATATTTCCGTTTTTGTTCATATTAACGTTGGGTAATCGGCTCTGATGATTATATTCAGTGTGATTGAAGTAAGTTAGAGGTTTGTGTTAATTTTCGAGAGATTTTGCTTTAACATTTTATGATTTACTCGTGAACTTTGTTGCAGGTGTTTTGGCTGGAGTGGAATTTACTGATACAGCCCCGCCGCCGCTAACTAGATGTCATCGTCCAAACCCTTCGTCGCTGCGTAAAAGGTAAATAGCCTTCATTTACGTCATTTATTAAGGCTGTGCAAAGGAGAATGGTCCTTTAGGGTGGCCGTGGATTCTTCTTAGTGCGTGTTTTGGGCAGCAGGTAACCGGTTTAGTTGGTTTTGCTAGTCTCTCCACCCCCCCCCCCTCCTTCCATCCCGATGTTTGTCCTGTGGTCGTCGCTCGAAAATAGCCCAATAGCATCCGACCCTGTTCTTCGGCATTATTGACTGAAGCACGACAAATACAGAAACTTTCTGTCATGAAGAGAACAGCATATAAATACCCAGATGCGGTCATCAGTACATATTTTGGCTAAGTTTGTGTTACAGGTTTGGGATCCAACAAATTTCAGTTAAATAAGTTCAAGGAGTGAGCTGAAAATCCAAGTCATTGTCTGAAAACTTATGATTAATGTTGACATTGATAACAAGAGGAAAACATCTTTCGGACTACTGTAGATCACTTCCGTAATCAAGGGTAAAAACGGTGAAAAGCGGAGATAAGCTCCCTCTTCAGTAACACTAAATTGCGCATTTTTTAAATTAACTGATTGTCAAATATTAGCAAGTTGCGGATAAGCGTCATTTTGGAGTTGTTAATTACAGAACTTTTAATCTTTTATCCGTAAAGTGGAACTTAACCAGGCCATTCCTAAATGGACCAAACATAACCATGAAAATATTCGGAACTAACCTTGGTATCATATCGTCCTAGCCGCAGTATTATTTGTCTGTTGAAGGCAGTGACATTGTCTGTCAGTTGGAGTTAACCTGGACCACCATTTTTCACTAGCTTTAGGTGGAAGTATTGTACCGTAACATTTGTTGGAGTTCCATATGTTTAACATCTTATAACATATTGCCTGTCAATTGTCTTAGCATATTTCTATTACTTCTGCGTAACGCCTGTCAAATAAATATTGAATTTGATTTAGGAACCCTTTGCGGGATTAGGGCGTCGGGCTATAGATAGATAGATACTGTAGATAGATAGATTTTTTTTTTGTTTACGCTTTTACTTCCCCCCCCCCTTTTGATAGGTGTATTATATGCAAATTACGCATGAAAATCCTTGTCATGATGCACTGTTCATTACCCGTTAATGAGCTTGGCAAGATTTTGTCCAGAACGACAACTGAACCGAGTGACTGCACCCCTACTTTGGTTGATGATGGTGATGCATTGTTGTCCATTTGGAGGTTGTTATACCAGAATTATTATTTTGATGCCAGTCGTCTGTCTTGTTCCAGCTACCACCATACCACTGATTTTATTCATTTAGAAAATTCATTAATATTTGAGGGCTACATCGTGGTCCATATGAAATTTCATACTGATGTGAGATGCTCTCAAGATTTCATTGATCATCGTAGATACTGGACTATTTATTGATATATTTTTGTTTACATTTAGTAGGCCTAGTAAATGTGGGGTTAGATGTAGATAATCCTTCTTGGTAATGTGTAGGCCTATTCTGTTGATTTGGGGGGGATTTAACCTCCTATAATTACTTAGCATAACTAATTGATTTAATTGCATGGTTTTCTCGTGTCTGATGTATTTGGTTTATGATTACACCTTCCTTCACAGTTGTATAATCGTGTGATCCACTCAACGCTTTTAACTTTTTTTTTTTTTTTTTATACTGTGTCGGGTTTATGATGTTAGATTGGTTTGGTGAAATAACGTTAGGGCAATTTGGTTTATATATATATATATATATATATATATATATATATATATATATACGTTAGGGCAATTTGGTTTATATATATATATATATATATATATATATATATATTAGGGCAATTTGGTTTATATATATATATATATATATATATATATATATATATATATATATATATATATATATATATATATATATATAGCCTATATATATTAACGTGATTGTGTACATTTGAGTACAGTAACGTAACCTAACCTGTTAATCGCACTAAGTTCCCAGACAGATTTTCTGATATATATACTAGTGTTTGTATGTTCTGTGCTGTAGTAAAATTTAATTAATCAGTAAAGAGTCTCTTGCACTTCAGCTTCTGCTAAAACTTCTCATGAACGTAAGAGGAGAGTTTTCAGTTACGATCCTCAAATTTTAGAGTTGATGTAAACTCCTCCAGTTGGAAGTATCAGCTGGGTTAATTAAGGGTAAATAAACTCTTCGAATACAGTAACAACAAGAATGTAATAAGAATGGTGTTCTAGTTTTAAAGGGAATATAATTTGGTTCGCACCGCAGCGCCGCACGTTTATACTGTCCATGGAAATTGCATGGTGACACCATAGGCCTCTTCGTTTGTAAGCCTGTCTCTAGGTTGTTTAATCGACATTATAGAGATTTTGGATCAAGTTGTCTCATGGCCGTAATTTTGATGAAAATTATTGTATTTAAAGTTTCGCCACGTCTTGGCGTATTTAAGTACTGTGCTTTTGATATTTAATTTTTGCATCGGATGGTTGATACGTGTGGTATGTTACAAGAGTGACAGTTCTGAACTGCTGAATTATTAGATTTACTCTCAGGTCCAGTGTCCACTTAGCAAAACTTGTGAATCATGTGAGCTGACGTGCTTTTAAAGCAGGGTCATGGATTTGTTTGCGCATTTATTGTCCCAGATTTCTCCAGTTTATTTCATTTGACTATTCTTTTTCAGGTAAGCTGCCAACTGGCAGATAAACTCTTCCCGCCGCGGGAGCACCCCAGCCAACACGTCAGTCAAGATCGCTGGTGGTGAGTGTTGGAATTTGGTTTGTTGATAGGGCTTTAGGGCTGGTAGGTGTTTTAAATACTGTATTACCATGAACAAGAATAACACTTCTTCCTCGAGTCTCACCCTCAGGACAAGAGAGCAGTTTCATGGCCTGTGGTTCTGGTTGGTGGCGTACTAGATCAGAGGACTACCCTGGAGATTTGATAAGAGGAAAGGGTAAGATCTTAGTTAAGGAAATAGTCATGGCCGTGTGGGATCTTTTATCTAGGAACTTTTTTGGGTATGGGTTGAGGATGTGCACATTGTCTAAGTTGCGTTGGAGGCAGTGCACGGTTGCACTGATGAAGCCTTCTCTCCGGTAAGGGGTACAAGCATGGTGGTAGGAAATTCCTACCTCCATGGATACAAGTGTACATGGTAGGGGAATACGTGCACATACGCCTTTTGAGATAGATATGAGGGATGCACATGGTAAGCTCAAATAGTACAGGAAAGGTATTTTGAGTTCTGATAGTACAGGAGAGGGATTTTTGTGTATAGGGCAAGCGGAAATGAAGGAGAGTGGTTGCGCATAGGAGTTTGAGGGGTGTACAAAGCAGACTTTGTGTAGGAGGGATCTTGGTGCACATGGCAAGACAAGAATAAGATAGAGTTAAATGGGATTTCAGTGCACATGGGAAGTTTAAGAAGATGCAGTGCCAGGGCTTGACGAGAGGGAAAAACCGAGATAGCGTAGGAGGGATCTTGATTAGCACTGCAAGCTAACGTAATATGGATGTATCAGCAGAAAAGAAGATATGGTATAGGAGAGGGTTTTGGGTGCACATAGGAAGCTGAGATAGTTTAGGGGTGCATATAGAGATAATGCGAGGGATGCGCATGGCATTTGATCCTGTAGGGTGGAGGGGTTGGAAGTTGGATAGATGGAGTGAAAAGAAGGATTGTAGGATAAAAGGTTTGGGGGATGGTAGGATTGAGTAGGTGGAAGGAAGGATGGTAAGACTGAGAGGATGGTAGGATGGAGGGGTTTGAAGAATGGCAGGATGGAGGTGGAAGTAAGGACGATAGGATGGAGGGTGTGAGGATGGTAGGATAGAGAGGTGCAACAATGGTAGGATGGAGAAGGTGGGGAAGAGGGAAGTGAAGAGAGGGAGGAGGAGTTGGGAGGGCGTGTGAAGAGAAGCTGGGAAGGAGAGGAGGGGAGAGATGTTGAGAAGGTGGGGAATCAGGGGACAAAATATGAGAAAGAAACTGAGAGAGGGAGGGGAACTGGGTAGAAGAGAAGAAGAGAGGAGAGGAGGGGAGCTGGGAGGAAGAAATGAGAAAAGGAGAGAGGAATCGGAAGGAAGAGAAGAGAGAAGAGTTGGGAGGAAGAGACAAGAAGAGAAGAGTTGGGAGGAATAGATGAGAGGAGAACAGGTGTTAGGTGGATAAGAGAGGAGAGGAGGTTTTGGGTGGAGGAAAAGACGAGAAGAGGTGTTGGATGAAGAGGGGAGAGGATGTGGAAGGAAGAGAAGGAGGAAAGAGAAGAAATGTTGAGTGAAGGAAAAGGAAGGAGAGGAGGTACTGGGTGGAGGAGAAAGGAGAGAAGACGAGTTGGAAGAGAAAGAAGGAGAGTTGTTGGGTGATAGGAGAGGATAGGAGAAGTGTTGGGTACAAGAGAGAAGGAGTAGGATAAAAGGGCAGAGAGGAGAGGAGAGGAGCTGGATGGAAGAGAAGGAGGAGGAGTTGGGTTGAAGAGCAGACAGGAGGAGCTGGGTGGCAGAGCAGACAGGAGGAGTCGGGTGAAAGAGCAGACAGGAGGAGTTGGGTTGAAGAGCAGACAGGAGGAGTTGGGTGGCAGAGCAGACAGGAGGAATTGGGCGGAAGAGCGGACAGGAGTTGGGTGGAAGAGCAGGCAGGAGTCGGGTGGAAGAGCAGAGAAGAGTAGTTGGGTGGAAGAGATGACAGGAGTTGGTTGATGGAGAAGGGAGGAGTTGGGTGGAAGAGAGAAGGAAGGAAAAGGGCTGAAAGGAAGACAGAAGATCAGTGAGAAAGGAGAGGAGTTGGATGGATGTTGAGCAGCAGCAACAAATGGAGGAGAACTTTGCAGAGATGGAGTGGAATGGAGAGAGGATGATGCTGATGACGAGTTCCCAAGGAGAGAAGGAGGATGACGGACTGAAAAGATAAGCAATTGGAAGGACGTTGATGGATTGGAGAGTGAAAGGGGGGTTTACAACGCTGTCGCATACGCACTCGGCGTTCATTGTTTTCAGGTATATCCGATTATTTCACCCACTTCGATTGCTATAATTATCACAGTTTCCTGACGACTGTATCAGGCGTCAACAGCCCTCTTTTATAACTTCATTATTAGAGACCTTTTCTAACTGTGGTATTGTCGTCTGGGTGTAGCAAAAAGAAACTGAACAAATATGAAAGTACCAGTAGATGCGGGACGATGGGGTTTCGTTAGAGTGGAGCAGCTTGCGTGTGAAATCTTGAGGGAGTGACTGATAAGGTCGTCCTCTGAGATGCTTCCGGATGTCATCGGATTGGTTAATAGTACAATCTGGTTTCGTTATACATGTGACTTATACAGTTAGTAAAATACAGGTTTATAAAGTTTTGCACTGACAGATTTCATTTTAAAGTTGTTGAGTCAAAGAAAATAAATGTCACCTATTTGATAATTTCTGTTTAGTCACGCCCATAATATTACTTTAGCGTTTCACCGAAATGTCAGTTTCAGTACTCTCTCTCTCTCTCTCTCTGATACAGATTACCTTCTACAGTCACAGAGTGGAGCAACGACATTCTCGTGCAGCATGGTGAAGCAAGTGTGTCCTGGTGCAGCATGGTGAAGCAAGTGTGTCCTGGTGCAGCATGGTGAAGCAAGTGTGTCCTGGTGCAGCATGGTGAAGCAAGTGTGTCCTGGTGCAGCATGGTGAAGCAAGTGTGTCCTGGTGCATCTGAAGAGACTTGACGTGGTGGGAAGACTGCTTGGAATGGCATCTGGTGGAGGTAATACTGACCTCCATTGTTATGAAATATTGCCATAGTTCTTTCACTTTAACTTGGCCCTGATTTTCTTCTCTACTTTTCGCAACTCGATGGCCGAATAAGATGGTGGTTCATCATTATCATGGCACATCATCTTGATTAGCACCGTATATATTCTATTGTTAATTTGTTAGGACGCGATAATGTGGATTGAGATAGGACAATTTAGGCCAAGTTAAAGTAAAAAGAATGCAGTTTGAAGCGTACGTATACTTACCATACACTCCTTTTTTTTCAATAAATTTTAAGTGTCCAGAGCAAATTTGTACGGGCGTATAACTCAGAAATTAATAGACATTTAAGAAGTATTTACTGGCTATGGTCTGATACTGAAGTTGTTGTCTTCCTTTGTTTTCTTGTTAAACTCCAGACGATTTTTGCCTTTTAAAACTTATATGTCTAGTTAACCAATCCGAAAATAAGACTCAGGGTATGTTGATTATCCTAATTTTGTTGACGTTTTGACTATATTCAGAATGATTTAAAGTTACATAATGTGTATCTTGCAGGTCTGGATGGTGCCATGGAGAGAGATTATTGATGGAGTAATTATCTGCTCTGCTGCCTTTCTGACTGCTTGTCCTCGTGCCCATCTGCCTGGAGATAAACAAGGACTTCACTCCTGTGCCAGCGGTGTGGCCTAAGAAGCGGTGTGGCAAAGTGAGTTATGGGAATGTGGGACTTGTGTTTAATTTTTTATGGGATGAGGACTTTGGGCCGTTTCTACAGTAGTTGGGAATTTTTTCGGAATGTTTAATATGGAGAAATGAATTCCCCGAGCTAGATTGATAAATCATATAGCCCCGCTAGGTGACAGGGGAGCGCTACCTCTCTCAGCAGGACAGCTATCCAGGCGGGGCGTGAACTCTTGACCCTTTGATCTCGACCCAGGCGCTCTACCACTGAGCCACTCTGTCCCCTCCCCGGTGGTATTGGATGCTTCGTAGAACTTCCTCCTTAACGATTTATTTTAACATATTACACCATAACATTCTGATGCAAGTTAATTTATATAATTTTAATACCGGCATAGTTTGCATCAGTTACATAGATGAGGATATTGAGCCATACAGTAATGTGCAGAATAATTGGGTAATGAAGAAATATTACGAGATATTCAGATCCACTTAGATATAATGTGCAGAATAATTGGGTAAAGAAGAAATGTTACAAGATGTTCAGATCCACTTATTTATAATGTGCAGAATAAATCGCAGCCACTTAGAGATAACGAGCAAAATAAATCGCAGAAAAAAGGAGGTATAAACAAAGTATCCAAAGCCACTCAGAATTCGACTAATATTACCATGGAAAATTATGCGTCATAGGAAGCAGAAGCGGCGAAGTTAGGAGAGATGGGAAAATGTTGGGGCGTGTAGATACATGGCCAAAACATGGGATGAGTAAGAGGAAGCGGGGCACAGAGTTTGGTCCAAAGTTCAGACTTGTTATTGCAGCAACACAAACCCTGCGCTTCGTTTCCTCTTGTCAGTCACTAATACTCGCATTAGTGATTGGTTAGATGGTATAGTCACATGGAGATAAGAGATGTGAATAGGATAATGAAAACAGTATACAGTATATATATGAGGAGACTGCTTAGAAGGTTGTGGAGATAAGAGATGTGAAAAGGATATTGAAAAGAGTGTACTGTATATGAGTGAGAGTCAAAGGAGGCGAGGAAATCCCAGAAGATGGATGGATAATACAAGTAAAAATATAAATAAGCGAGCTCTGACGCACGAGTATCGACGGAGACTGGAAGTGGATGGATGAAGTATGTATGATAATGCACATGACGAGGTCCACATCTGTGTGTGTGTGTGTGTGTGTGTGTGTGTGTGTGGCAACCGATGGAATGATCTTAATCCCCCAGGCATTATGAGCCACATTTAGATCGTTTGGCCTAATAAGCTGGAGCCGAGAAATCGAAAGCATGAATAATGAGTGTGTGGATATATGGATGCAGGAGAGAGACACCTTCGTGGGGTGATACTCATATAAATGGGTGGCTCCACTGCCGGGTTATATAAACGTCCCGCAGTTCCCTCATTATCCCTCAAAAGGAGTCCACTGGGCTCACGTACACATGAGCCTGGGGTACCAATTACTACTGTTACTATAATGGGTGTTTAGCTTATTTTGCTGAGTATTTTTAGTAGTTTCAGTTTTTGTATTTTCCAGACCCATTATCTGGATCCTTCACACCTCATATACTTGTGGGAAAGAGGGTAAGGATGATGTTGAAAGATAAGAAAAGTGATCTTTGAACAAGGAAATATAGCAGAAAATATAATCACACTTAGAAGTCAGAAAAGGTCATGAGCAGTTTGTCATTGCTAGAGCAGAAACCGGACGGACAAGTACTGTATGTACTGGATAAATCGTCGGAGTTTCTTATAAATGACAATGAAAATTAGTAGAGAGGTTGTTTTAAGATATTACCCTGTGAGCAAATGCCGATAACACCGTCAGTTTCACATAGTGGCCATGCAATAACATGCCGTGAAAATTGCAGTGAAACAGCCGTAGACTTCATACCACATTATTATTATTATTATTATTCCCCCCCCCACTGTATTTTACAGAAATTAACAAATCCTCAGATTGTTTCCCACCTACTTGAATGCAGTGGTCAGCACGCCGATGCATTGACTGCCAGGCTCATTCCAGCATACCTGAACTGTCAGATTTGCTGACACCTATGAGACCCTCGTACGCACAGTTCGTCTTGTGGACCTCAGTCATAAACGGTGCCTTTTGGACGACTCCCACATGAAATAATCGAGAGGACCGGGAGCGGGTGAACGAGCTGGCCATGGAGTACGGCCGCCGTGTTTTATACATTTGTTAGGGTAGACCTACGCGTTCATCTAAGTAGTTGATCATGTCTTGGTCAAAATGTGCTGGAGCTGAGTCGTGCCTGAACCACATATTTAGTTGATCCCGGATTGCAGTATTTTCAAGAAACACTGGCAGATTTCCATCCAGAATCATCCCCTGTGTATCCTCAGTTGTTAGGATGCCAACGCCTAAGCACAGGACGGACTGAAATTACGACTATGCAGTGGTAGTAGGGTAATCAGAGACAGTACGTGAAAACTCATTCGGAAATGAGTGCGCACTGACTCATGTATTGCAATTAGCCATGAACATAATTCTGTAGCAGTGTTTAGTGAATTGAGGAGGGGGGGAAGAGGTGGATGTGAGAATTCTACGGCGGATTCCCTCAGTTTTCCAACAGATACTTTTGCATAGCCAGTATGTGAAACAGAGGGTTCTCGACAGTCTCATATAGATGTCTTAACCAAAAAAATTTACTCTGACATTATTGAAAGACCTTGAATCACCATGTTTGTACCTGTCTGACTATTTTATCTATCTGTCTGTCTGTCTGTCTGTCTCTGTCTGTCTCTCTCTCTATTTGTGACACACACACACACACACACACACACACACACACACACACACACACACACACACACACACACACACACACACACACACACACACACACACACACACACACACACACACACACACACACGCACGCACGCGCGCGCGCGGATTAATTGACGGATGCACTATGTATATGCTTTGTGAAGACTGGCTTGCACTTGCCTGACATGGTTGTGCAGCTGTACTTTACACGTTCAGGTAGGGTACCATACATTATCGTGGCAGTGCTACCTTGGAGATGGAGTGAGAAGAAGTAGGCAGCAAGTCGCGTGGAGGGATGAAGTTTATAAATTTGCTGGTGTGAGATAGAACAAACGAAGTAACACAGAGAAGGCACGAATCAAGAAAGTTAAGCAATGGAAGTTACACAGGAAAGGACCCAAGTGAAAAAGCAGAGTCCTTTGTCCTGTTCTGCAGGGTACTTGTACATGTATCACTAGCCTATAATTGTAATCTTTTAAGAATGTAACATTTATACGGTATGTCGCGATTCAGTATGAGTGCAGTCCGTGTATAAGTAATTGTAATTTCTCAGGGTCATTTAATTTGGAACTCTGGTAATGGATTTATGTGCTTTCCTGTTTCAAGAGCAAGGTTATGTTGACAGTGATTTGTGCAGGGATGCTAATGTTGTTATAATATGGTTTTAGATGAAGAAACCTGCATGTTCACCTCACATACCTTTTCTAATTAACATTGTTTTTGGTCAGGACCCGTCGTTCGGGCGTTGGCAACCTTGACGTGTGCGAGGCCGCCTCCTCAGTGTCACTTCGACCGCGTTAGAGTGAGGTGTTTCGCTGCTGCGCTCCGCCATCCCACCCCCTCACGCCTTTATACACGCCCACCACGCCCGCATACCCTTACCCACAGCCCACCAGACCCCACGCCAGCCCGGTTCAGACTCCTGCATCCCGCCTACAGTGCCGGGAGGAGGTTATAGTGCCCAGTATGGTGTTTCAAGCGGACTGACATTCCCACCACGAGGTAAGGATGCACTATACTTCCACCGTATTGATTCTACCTGTTTTGTGAGGTGTAGTGTGATTTTATGATGTAATGTGAGGTTTGGCGGAGGTGAAATGTGCTGCGAGAAGGTTGATGCGAAATTCTGTATAAATTAAAGGTGCTCTGTGAATTATGGAGCGGTGTGGGATGGTGAATAGGTGAATTACTGTGATGTTAGTTGAAATGCTGTGAAAATTAATGCATAGGTGTTAGGTATGGTGAGGGCAGGTAGATAAGGTGTTACTTAGTATGGTGAAGTATTGTGATGCGGAAAATTGAGGTGGGAGTAGATGCAGGTATGATGAGCATTTCGGGGTAGATATTGTGTGGTATGGTGGTGTGATGGAGGGTATAGTGGTGTTAGGGACGGTATGTTGGTGTGCAGGAGAGAAGGTATGGTAATGTGAGGGAGGGAAGGTATGGTGGTGTGAAGGACGGTGAATATAGTGGTGTGATGGAGAGTATAGGGAGAGGAGGTATGGTTGTGTGATGGAGAGAAGCTATGGTGGTGTGAGGTAGAGAAGCTATGGTGGTATGAAGGGAAGTTATTGTGGTATGAGGAAGGAAAGGTATGGTGGTGTGAGGGAAGGAGGGTATGATGGTGTGAGGGAAGGAGGGTATGGTGGTGTAAGGGAGGGAAGTTATGGTGGTGTGAGGGAAGGAGGGTATGGTGGTGTGAGGGAGGGAGGGTATGATGGTGTAAGGGAGGGAGGTTATGGTGGTGTGAGGGAGGGAGGTTATGGTGGTGAAAAGGAGGGAGGTTATGGTTGCGTGAAGTAGAGTATGGTGGTGTAAGGGAGGGAGGGTATGGTGGTGTGAGGGAGAGAAGGTATAATGGTGTGAGGGAGGGAGGGTATGATGGAGTGAGGAGGAATATGGTGGTGTAGAGAGGAAGGTGATGGTGTGAAATTAGATACAGTATAACCATAGCACAAAATAGTAAACAGGCAAGCTAATGCAGGGGTACCTTAACCATAAGTAAATAGACCTGGAACATTGTGAATTATTATGTCCCTATTTCTCTCATATTTCAAACTCACTCCGCATATACATCACCCATACTTTAATTTACTTCCCCCTCCATTTTTATTAAGGTTAAAATATCACCCTGCTAACCTTGTCAGGGCTTCCTCTCCAACCCCCTTCAGTATGACGCCTTGCTACCGGGAGGCTGTTTAAAGCTTAGTTAAGACTCCAAACAGTGAAAGGGTTAGAAGTACAGTAAGGTATTCCAGGAACCTATTCTCTACGAGTTTTGTTTTATTTTAAGCGGCTATTGCTAACGTGAGATGATTTTAAGCTTAGGAGAGACCTTTCATAGTGTAAGGGATGAAGCTTTCACGAACCCCCTTCATTTAAGGTGTTTCTCACGTCATTTTTGTTGTCGGGTGATATTTTCAGCGTACGAAACCCTCCAGTGAGAGGGTCAATGATACCGGTACCCGGAATTGTAGTAATCGATGCCGGAGGTTACTTTGCAGTAGGAGCCTTTCACAGGTACGATAATAATGCAATTTTGGGTGGTACGATAACACTGGAATTTTTAGTGGTACGATAACAGTGGAAGTTTTAGAGGTCCGATATCACTGGGATTTTTAGCGGGCCGATAACTGAAATTTTTAAAGTTCCGATAACAGGAAGTTTTGGAGTTCCGATAACTGGAATTTTTGCGGTCCGATAACACGAATATTTAGATGTCCAATAACACTGGAATATTTAGATGTCCGATTACACTGGAATATTCAGTGATACGATAACACGTGATTTTTTTGTGTGGTATAATGACACGGAAATTTTCAGTGGTACATACATGGAAATTTTCAGAAGTACGATAACACTGGAATTTTCAGAGGTACAAACGTTAATATTCATCAGTACCAAGGTAATATTTTACTTAACGGTAGACGATTGAATACGTCTGAAAGGAAATCTACCTGATTTTAGTATTATTATTATTATTATTTTTCCGGCCTACAGTGGTACATAAAACTAAATGTTGTAATGGGTTATATACATAAATAAGTAAACGTTAATGAGTTAGAGTTTTAGGTATAGGTAGGGTACATTTATTACTATTATATGTCATGTTTTCCACACTTTTTACTGTAATAACTTCATAAATTGATACCTATATTAATAAGTTCTGAATCTAGGTATACTGCTTCTCCATTTAATAAGGAGTAATAAATATGACTATCATTATAATTTTACTGTAGCTACTCTTATTACTGATATAATTTAAGATACGCCTTCCCTTGCGTCACCTGGAATTTTAATTACAGCTGCACTTGTTAATAGTTTTAATTGTAGAAAAAAAGTTGCAGTTATTTACGAGTTACAGAACTGGATGTAGCTAAATATATTGATGAATTACAGTGTATTTTTAGGTATGGCCACACTTGTTAATGTGGTTTTAGATGTGACAATTTTTTTTTTTAGTACCGGTATGTCTTGGGATTTTGAACTGCAGATGCTTTGTCTAAACCTTCACAAATCAAGACAGATGACACAGAGATTCGGGCGTGAACAAAATCTTGGCCAACCCGCTCATTATGAGAGGTATTTCCAAAGCTAAAGAACAGCCTTTGATGGTAGCCAGAATTAGATAATAATAATAATAATAGTAATAATAATAATAATAATAATATAATAATAATAATAATAATAATAATAATAATAATAATAATATAATAATAATAATAATATAATAATAATTATAAACTACTACTACTACTACTACTGACTGCTACTAATAGTTTAATCGAAGTGTAAGGGTTAGCTGAGATTGTTTCTAACCCTTTATGCACAAGAGGTGTGAGTTGAATAAAATCGTCTGGTTACCTGAGACTACTGAAGATCTTAGTGGGGGATCCTTTCCTAGCCTCATTCAATATACAAATTTCCCTGAGCTAAATAAAATCGTATATCGGTATCAAATATAAGGTAAAATAAGACGAAGTTACTGAAAGCCAAATAATATCGTCACTCGGCATCAGTAAGGTGAAATAAGACGAGCGAATTATTTTTAAATGTGCTTAGTTAGAGGTGGCAGATGTTAAGTGATGTGTTTAGGTAGAGGTGGGAGATGTTAAGTGATGTGTTTAGGTAGAGGTGGCAGATGTTAAGTGATGTGTTCAGGTAGAGGTGGGAGATGTTAAGTGATGTGTTTAGGTAGAGGTGGCAGATGTTAAGTGATGTGTTTAGGTAGAGGTGGCAGGTGTTAAGTGATGTGTTTAGGTAGAGGTGGCAGGTGTTAAGTGATGTGTTTAGGTAGAGGTGGCAGGTGTTAAGTGATGTGTTTAGGTAGAGGTGGCAGATGTTAAGTGATGTGTTTAGGTAGAGGTGGCAGGTGTTAAGTGATGTGTTCAGGTAGAGGTGGCAGGTGTTAAGTGATGTGTTCAGGTAGAGGTGGCAGGTGTTAAGTGATGTGTTCAGGTAGAGGTGGCAGGTGTTAAGTGATGTGTTCAGGTAGAGGTGGCAGGTGTTAAGTGATGTGTTCAGGTAGAGGTGGCAGGTGTTAAGTGATGTGTTCAGGTAGAGGTGGCAGGTGTTAAGTGATGTGTTCAGGTAGAGGTGGCAGGTGTTAAGTGATGTGTTCAGGTAGAGGTGGCAGATGTTAAGTGATGTGTTCAGGTAGAGGTGGCAGGTGTTAAGTGATGTGTTTAGGTAGAGGTGGCAGGTGTTAAGTGATGTGTTCAGGTAGAGGTGGCAGGTGTTAAGTGATGTGTTCAGGTAGAGGTGGCAGGTGTTAAGTGATGTGTTCAGGTAGAGGTGGCAGGTGTTAAGTGATGTGTTCAGGTAGAGGTGGCAGGTTAAGTGATGTGTTCAGGTAGAGGTGGCAGGTTAAGTGATCCTCGTCCCTTGAGGAGAGAGAGTCAGGTCTGGTGTCTATCCTTGGTACAGTATTGTGAGACACCCCCTTTACTACCATTAATTTTTTGTTTCGGGGGAGTTATTTGCAGATGATACTAAGTGCATGAGCTTTATTTATTTATTTATTTTTTTAACTGAAGGGGTTAGGTGTATCCATTTTGTTACTGGAGGGGTTTGATGTAGCCCATTTTTTTTTTTTTTTTACTGAAGAGGTTAAATGTTGCCTTTTTTTCTTTTACTGAAGTGGTTAGAAGAAGCCTTTTTTTATTATACTGAAGGGGTTATATGTAGCTTTTTTTTTTTTCTTTTACTGAAGGGGTTAGATGTAGCTTTTTTTTTTTTTCTTTTACTGAAGGGGTTAGATGTAGCTTTTTTTTTTTTCGTTTACTGAAGGGGTTAGATGTAGCTTTTTTTTTTTTTCTTTTACTGAAGGGGTTAGATGTAGCTTTTTTTTTTTTTCTTTTACTGAAGGGGTTAGATGTAGCTTTTTTTTTTTTCGTTTACTGAAGGGGTTAGATGTAGCTTTTTTTTTTTTTTTTTTTTTTTTAATTTATGGTTTTTATTTAGGTTTTTTTTTTTTTTTTTTTTTTTTTTTTTTTTTTTTTTCCGTTTACTGTTGGGGTTTTTTGTATTTTTTTTTTTTTTTTTTTTTTCGTTTACTGAAGGGGTTAGATGTAGCTTTTTTTTTTTTTTTTTTTCGTTTAATGAAGGGGTTAATGTAGCTTTTTTTTTTTTTTTTTCGTTTACTGAAGGGGTTAGTTGTAGCTTTTTTTTTTTTTTTTTTTTTCGTTTAATGAAGGGGTTAGATGTTGCTTTTTTTTTTTTTTTTTTCGTTTAATGAAGGGGTTAATGTAGCTTTTATTTATTTTTTTTCGTTTACTGAAGGGGTTAGATGCAGCTTTTCTACCAAAGGGATTACTTATAGCTTTTTTTTTTTTTATCGAAGGGGTTAGATGTAGCTTTTTTTCTTTTACTGGTGGACTTAGATGTAGCTTTTTTTTTCTTTTCTTTTTTTATTATAGCGGTTGGATGTAGCCTTCATTAACCTTTTCACGATCTGAACACTTCCGCATTGGTGATTCAACTCTGAATCCCATAACCCAGCTGGATAAACTCATAGGCTTTAGCTGAAATAGACTTCCAGAGCTGTCCAAACCACGAGAGGGTTAATATCACGTTAATTAGTAGCAGTAACACACAAGAGGGTACAAAGGTGTATTGATTCTTAATAAATCGCTATGGAAGACGTGTTACATGTATAAATTTCCAGCTGTTCAAGATGATAGGAACAGCAGGCATACACATAAAAGACACCTGACTGAAGAACATTTTCAAATCGCTCGTCCTCGTTTCCAGACTCAAAGACAAGGCAGTGTAAAGATGGTTATTTGATCATGTGTACGTATTTTTCGAGCCGGAGGGGTTAAAATGCAGGCTTCATTAACACTTTCAAAACGAGAGGCCTTTCCTGTGTCGAATAAAATCATTAGCAAGAAGAGCGAATAAGCTATGATTAAGACGTCACCAGATTGAAGGAGTCAGCGTCGTGACTTCCAGAGCCACCATCACACCTGGAAGTAATGGATATGTGATGTGCGAAATTTTAAGCTTTTTGTTTTGTTCTTTGGTTCTGAGTTATAAGCCGTGCAGCCTGCTAGATTTGAGAAATATTAAGGGGACGTCACACATCGCCCCGTTTATCTCCTAAATCTAAATGGAATGTTGATGTAAGAAGAGAAAGGACATGGTGCCCTATTCTTGTCGGCTAAGGAAGCTTCCTATCACCTCTTTCTAAGCGACTTATTCTGCTTATTACACCCCTTGTTTGTTATTTAAGTAATTCTAATGCCAGCATACTCATCGTAAATAACGTACAAAATTATATTAACTAGCCATACCTGAAAATAAATCGGTAGGGAAGAGATGCTAGGGAACCTCCTTAAGTGACGTGAGTACGGGTCATGGTCTAATGAGCTAGTTTCAAAGGTATGGGGTCGATGGTAATATTGGAAATCGCTACTTCATTAAGCTACAAGAATTTTTGAAAAGTTGAAGAACTTCAGGATAATGCATAATGTCCACGATGAGTTGCTACAAATCCACCCTCATTCCATCATTTCATCCCCATACACACCATATACACCCATCCTTATCCACCTCCAGTTTGTCAGTTCATCATTCCTTTCCAGTCCACCTTCATTCCATCCCGGCCCACCATTACCATCTTCTCCTTCCTTCATTTCATTTTCATCTACATCCATCTTATCCTCCTACGGTCCATCATTCCATCCCAGTCAGCATACAGTATAAACATCCATCTTATCCACTATGTCTTTCATGCCATTCCAGTCCAACATACACATCCATCCAATCCATATCCATGCAGTACTTCATTCTGTAATTCAACACACACATCCATCCAGTCCACCTTCATATTTTGAGAATAGCATATCCACGTCCATCTTATCCACTAACAGCCCATCCTTCTGTCCCAATTCACCTTCAGTTTTTCATCCCCTCCAGTCCACCTTTAGTCTGCTCCATCTCATCCATCATATAAATCTCGATTTTATCGTTCGTCCATTCCATCTCTACCCACATTTATCTTATCCACCCTCTGTCCTTCATTCCATCCCTGTCGACCTACTCATCTTATCCTCGTTATGGGGTAAAATGACAGGAATCTAGCCTGCTGACTTGCTCACTAACCTAATTACGTCTGGGCTAATGGCTGGAACTACTACCATAATTAAGCTTAGTCATGCAACAAGTAAAACAGCTGAGCCCCTTCATCCTAGCCACAACCTCCTTTCTTCCTCATATTCCATCCAGTCTCTGCTCCATCCCATCCACAGTAGTCCTTCATTGCATCTTAAATCCACCTTCAGTCCTTCACTCTAAGAAATCTAAAATTTTTATCTTATACATATTACTTCATCCCGCTCCATCCTATACCGTATACAGGGTCATCTTACTCACATTAATTCCACCCTAATCTACTTTATACTCTTGCATTTTATCCACATTCATTCCATCCCATTTCACTATACACATTTCGATTTTCCATTCCAAGCCAGTCCACCTGTCCGTCTATCCTCGTAATGAGTTAAAGTGACGGTAACCTCTCCTGGTGACTGTTGTTCATTAACTCAATTACGTTTGGTCTAATGGGAGGGACTATTGCCATAACCCATTCAGTCCGGGTGACGTCCTTTATTAATGTATTCCTTCTGCGGCCAGATTGTTTTATTTAACTTGGGAAAGGCCTCTCGTATTGAAGGGGTTTATTAAAGTTCTATTTATCTCTTTTGATGTGAAAAGTCTGTCCCGAGTAAAATCACCAGGCAAGAGTAAAATGAATAAGACGTCCTTGGGCTCAATGGGTTAAACCAGGCAAAAAGGAAAGCAATTCAACACGTTCACTTCGATGTCTTTAATTTAATCATGCTTCTCCCTGATGGAATTATTTTTGTCTCGTTGTAGCGATTGCAGTTTTCACATATGATTGCTTTCCCAGTGTTTGTTTAGTTTCAGTTTTGTGATTTAAAAAAAAGTAAATCCATCTCTCATTTGTGCAGTGTGTAAACAGTTCAGGGCCCAACAATAAACCTAGGGCACTCCAGCAGCGACGGGTGTGCATGGTGAAGACGTGACATATGTTATCATTTGGTTTCCTGTCACTTCGCTTGTTGCTCATCCGGTTTTACACGTTACCAGCAACACTGCTTATTTGCTCTAGTCATTGCTTTAGCTTCACTTTAACTTGTCCCAGATACACCGTCCCTTTTGCTGCTTACTTCTCTATAGTTCAGTGGCAGAATAAGACAATACTACAGCCCTGAACCTTTTCTGCAGCACTTCTTCGTGACTAGCACCATATTTTAGTGCTAATCTAGCTACCGCACTGCATTTAAGATGGAGATAACAATTTTAGTCCTAACTGAAGTGACCAGAGTATAGCATGAGGCACCTCTGTCTGTCTGTCTACCTGTATCTGTCTGTTCGTCTATCTGTATGTATGTATGTATGTATGTATATAATATTTAATGCTTTCTGCGTACTGGGGTATACGAGAATGCATAATATAATGTTGTCTGTAACTCATGATTATGGAATATTTCACTATAAAATTAGAGTAAATTACAGAGGGGGAGGCGGGGAGGAGGGACAGATAATGAGTGACTATGTGTTTATTTATGTTTGGGTTGTGTACAGGTGAATGGTTGACAAACGACTATAGATAGATAAATAGGCAGGTAGGCAGGCGGAGAGAGAGAGAGAGAGAGAGAGAGAGAGAGAGAGAGAGAGAGAGAGGTACGTGGAAATCGTCTAGTTTGATGAATTCTCCAAAGTCGGTGAGATTACAGTGTGCTGACGTTCCACTTAATCTGTTCCCGTGTGATTACCTAATTCTCCATGTTTATTTAGCCTTTTCTTTTTACTTGCGTGCTTTTTTTTTTTTTTTTCCTCAGTTAATATTTGATCGTATGAAAATGGATTGTACATTTCAGTTACTGGCGAACTCGGTGCATTGTTATAATAATAATAATTATTATTATTATTATGATTGTCGTTGTTGTTGTTATTTATAATGTTACTGCTTTTGTTTTGATTATTGTTACTCTCTTATCTGAAAGTTTGTTTGTTCAGCTTCATCGCTTGATTTATTAACGGGCGATTCCTTCAGCCTTTCAATTCGATTATTTTTTTTGTACTTCCCAGCTATCACTGTCATTTATATTAAACTTAGGGTAGAGTTGGAGAGGCCACTTACAGTAAGGGTGTTAGTGAAGGCCGTCTCTAACCCTCCCCCCAATTTTGAAAAGTGTCCCAAGCAGAATAGGATAGTTTGGTGGGAGCAGAAATTTAAGGTACACAATATAGTACTGAAGGGGCTGGATAGCTGAGAGAGAGAGAGAGAGAGAGAGAGAGAGAGAGAGAGAGAGAGAGAGAGAGAGAGAGAGAGAGTTAAATCGATATCCTTTCGTGAGAGATCAACCTTTCATCTGTAGCTCACGAATTAATTATAGACAGGCTAGAGGAAAAGAAGAATATTGATGCAGGCTAAGACTCTCTCCCCTTCTCTCTCCTCTCTCTCTCTCTCTCTCTCTCTCTCTCTCTCTCTCTCTCTCTCGGGTAACGTAGACGCTGAAGCAACAGTTGAGTGGACGGACGAACGAAGGCGCAAGTGAGAGAATATTTGAAAGCTATAAGGAGAGGGAAGAATTCACACATACTGCAAAAAATACTGACTTCCGTGGGACTTATTTCTAGTCGCCTCGGACTTATCGTAACGCCTCTTCCTCAGCGAGTTATTCTGCCTCTTTAATACCCCTCTTTATTGATTTATTTTGCCTGGATTTTTTTTAGTGGTCAATCTTGCCTGGCTATATCCTTTTCATCGGTTGGTTTGCCTCTTGATTATCCTAACGATTTATTTTGCGTATTTTTTTTTTTATTCTGACGATTTATTTAGCCTGTTATTTTTTTTATATCTTCCTGTACAGCAATTTAATGTTTTTTCAGTTCCATTTTTAACGATTGATTTGCCTCTATCGTTTTCAGCGGTTTATTTTTTTCTATTTTGTATCTTATCGGTTGATTTTGCTTATCTTTTATTCTCTTTTTAGCGATTTATGTAGCCTATTATTTGTTATCCTCCTGGGTTCGACTCAGGCTTATTGTATCGGTACTTGAAGTGTTGAAATAACTTAGAAAAGAAAATGTAAGTGTTATACGCATAATAAATAGCTAGAGAAGAGGTTTTACGCAATCCCAAAAATCACGCAGAATGTGACCCTAATTCTAACCAAAAAAATGTGCTCGAAGCCATCTTGAAAATCAGAAGGAAAGTCAGGTGAATATTTTAGGATGAAATTGAAAAGATGAAGAGTGTTATGTGCTTATGAAAGTAATACAAGGACTTGCGGAAAAATATACTGCCTATATCAGTGCATGTGTGTATTCGAAACAGTTTAGGAAGTCAGTGGGAAATAAGAGATGAAGGTAATTTTAGAAGGAAACTGAAATGATAAAATGGTGCTAAAGTATGTTTTTGGAAGTATTATGGCACCGAAATTAGTATAAGAAGTAGTGGAAGATGTTAGAAAGAATTATATGAATAGAATATAGTTTGATATCACAGGGACCTGGGATATCCCTGTCAGAGTTCTTAATTTACTTGATCATGTCTAGTTAGCAGTACCGCACCTAACTTTTCTTCTCTACGCCATATGACCCCACCCCCACACCGCATGACATCACCCTCACACTACTTGGCTCCACTCATTGCATCACCTCACACTACTTCACTCTGGATTTCCCTACCTCATGATCTTACCTTCACACTGCATGACTAACCTTTCACTGCATCTCACCCTTACACCTTCTTGCACACTTCATGACCCCCGTCTCACACTGCATTACCCCATCCTCCCGCTACCTGACCTTACCCTCACACTACATGACCCCCACCCTCATACTGCATAAAATGGTGTCTCTAATTAATTTACAACAATAATGGAGTGTGAGGCATTTATATAGTTAGGAACAATAATTACATCCATCAGTAAGCGGCCATTGCAGTCTATAAAAACGCCATATTTAAAATCCACATAATTAACCTGGCACAAACACATCATTATAATTACAACAAAACACACACACACACACACACACACACACACACACACACACACACACACACACACACACACACACACACACACACACACACACACACACACACACACACACACACACACACACACACACACACACACACACACACACACACCATTCGCCATTCATTAAAACTGGACTCCTCCCCGATAAAGGCGGTCAATAGAAGGCGGAATAATAATGGCAGCGGTGAGTGAAGGGATTCCGGGTATATTCTGTGCAACACAAGAGAGTGATATCCGAAATCGATGTATTGCAGTGTTGTCGGTGTGGGGATGGTGGTGGGGGTGCGGATGGAGAGATGTGGTGGTGTGGTGGGGGTGCGGTGAAGAGGAGATGTGGTGGTGTGGTAGGGGTACGGGTAGAGAGATGTGGTGGTGTGGTGGGGGTGCGGGTGGAGAGATGTGGTGGTGTGGTGGGGGTGCGGGTGGAGAGATGTGGTGGTGTGGTGGGGGTGGAGATGATGCGATGAATTCGTTTGGTGGTGTAGAAGGAATGTTGCGGTGTCATGGTTGATGTTTTTGTGATGATGTTGAGAGGATGTTGTGATGTGGTGATGGTGATGGATGTTACGGTGGTGGAGGTGGGTAGTGTGGTGTGGTGATGGTGGTTGGTGTTGTAGGGGGGTGATTGTTGAGGTGAATGTTGTATGGGTTGTGATATGGTGATGGAGGTGGATGGTGTGATGTGATGGTGGTGGTAATAGTAGTGTTGTACTGCGGGGATACATTGTAGATGAGATGTTATGTGACAGTGATGATGGTAATGGATGTTGCCTTGTGTGGTGTAGTGGGGATATTGTGTGGTGGTGGTGGTGGTGGTGGTGGTGGTGATGGTGGTGGTGGTGGTGATGGTGGTGAGTGTGGGTGGAGGAGGAACGGGACCATTTATTTCTGCTATGGTAACCTGGTCAGACCTTTTAGTACTGTTGCTCTTGCATTTTTGTACTTTCGTACGTGATTCCAACAGACGCTTCTCATCTCAGGAAAGACCCATCGTACTGAAGCGGTTTAATAAAGACTATGTTTAACTCCTGCAGTTCTAAAATCTCCATCAAGCCGAAAATAAAGTCTGAAGGTAGCAAGAGTAAAATGCCATGGATGTCATCGGAGCAAAGTGGTTAACCATCGTCTCCACGCAGAAAGAACCGAGGAATGAAAACCTGGAGTATATTCGTCTCTTCTTAAGAAAGGCAAATAGAAGAGCACAGTAATCAAGGTCTGTTAGTTTAGAGGTGTTTGAACACACTGAAATGGCAAGACTTGAGGGCGTAGGTGTGGGGAAAACCGACTCTGTGAAATAGGCCTGTTGCAGAGTTGATCAGTTGAGTGTATACATGATTGACTGAGAATATCGGCTAACTCTTGCAGTTGACAGTTCGAATGGAAACGGATGAGAGTGTGAGGCTAAATGGGCACTGCGCGCCATACATAGAGGAAAAGGAGGTATTCACACAGATGTTTAAAGTGTTCAGTGTAATCTACTAGGCAGTAGACAGTAGAGTGATAGGACGTAGCAACTACTAAAAGCATATAGCTTGAACTAGCCCAGCATAATCTAAGGTGACATTGTTATATAACTTCATGTAATCCGATCTTACCTGACCTAAATAACTTTTAATTCTCGTGCTACGAAAAGCCTACAGAGGATGACTACGCGAATTTTTAAGGTCTTTAGTAAGATGACGTCATGCTTGCATTTTTGGTAAGACCAGATGATTATATGCTGCTTAATGAGACCCCATATAGTGTTTGGGTTAGATCTTCATTAGTCCTTCATTACAATTACCTGAATAATTATTCTTGCCTCTAGACAGCCTTATTTAACATAGGGGAAACTAAGCTTAATCTGTAGTGATTCTAATTTCATCATCATCATCATCATCATCATCATGACTGTTTTTCTCACCTAAAGATACTGTGAGGTAGGATCCAGAAAGAAGGAAACATAAAGTACGAAAAATGTTAGAACTCTCATATTCCAGCCACACATTCATTCACACTCTGTACAAGTCCCCTGAATCTTGGCTCCATCTCACAAGCCTGACCAAACATAGCTCCTTTTAATGTAGGCCAATGCAACCTAATGAAATCTAACCAAGCCTGATATTATTTAATATAGGCTAACGCAACTTGATCCAACCCCCATTTAACCTTATCAAGCCTAGCCTAACTTCTTTCAGCTTGGTGTAACTTGATCTGCTTATTTTATTTAAGGCCCTACTGGAATCTAACCAGGCCTGATACAACTTAATATAGGCTAACGTAACGTGATCTAATTCCCATGTAACCTTATCAAGCTTAACCTAACCTCGTCCAGCTTAACATGACTTCTTACCCCAGCTTCACTGCACTTAATGTAGCAGCGAGACCTCAGGGAACAGACTGTCCTGTTTGCATTGAGTCCGGTACGGTGCATATATATAACCCCCCCCCCTCTCTCTCTCTCTCTCTCTCTCTCTCTCTGTCTCTCTCTCTCTCTCTCTCTCGCTCTCGCTGTCAGTATCTGCGGTATGTAAGATTCTTTGTTATCGAACCCTCCTCTCTCTCTCTCTCTCTCTCTCTCTCTCTCTCTCTCTCTCTCTCTCTCTCGTCAACATGTCGGTAGCATTCTTTGATATTGAAACTATCATTGCCTTTTTTACTCATTTAACTTTGAAGTCGAATTAATGAAAAAACTTTAAGTGTGAGTTTCCCGGTTGAGGTAGCACGAGAGAGGCAGAGTGAGGCAGGGTGAGGCAGGATCAAAGGAAGTGAGGCAGGGAGTGAAGTAGGGCGAGGCAGGGTGAGGCAGGAGGAAGGGTATGAGGTAGGGTAAGGCAGAATGAGACAGGAGGAAGGGTATGAGGTAGGGTAAGGCAGAATGAGGCAGTGAGGTAGGGTGAAACAGAATGATGCAGTGAGACAGGGTGAGGCAAAGAGTGAGGGGAAGGAGGGAGGGTGAGATGGGGAAGGGTGGAACAAGATCAGAGAAAGCGAGATATGTGGCAGGGAGTGAAGCAAGATGTGGCAGGAAGCTGAGCATGAGGCAGGGTGAGGAAAAGGTGAGACAAAACAGGAGATGGGGTGTGATGAAGGGTGAGGTAGAGTGAGGCAAGGGGAGTGTAAGGTGGGAGGAAGGATGTGAGGAATGGCGAGGTAGTGTGAGGCAAGTAGAGTATATGAGGCAGGAGGTAGGGTGAGGGATGGGGTAGGTGAGGCAGGGGATTGGGTGTGAAGTAGGGTGAGGTAAGGGAAAAGAACAGAAGGGGGAAGGGAGGGAGGTAGGGTGAGATAAGGACGTAGAAAAGTGTATGAAGGTAACGAGAGAGAGAGAGAGAGAGAGAGAGAGAGAGAGAGAGAGAGAGAGAGAGAGAGAGAGAGAGGCAGGAGGTAAGAATGAGGTAGAATGTGAAGTGAGCCACGGAGGGTAGAAATGTAGCAGAATGAGAAAAGGTGAGGAAATTTGAAGCTCCCTGAGGCAAAAAGTGAGTCAGGAGGTGGCAGAAGGGGGAGGAGTGAGGGGGAATTGAAGTAGATTGTTTGAAAGTGAGATGGATTGAAGAAAGATGAGGTAGAGTGAAATAAGGTGGGGTAGAGTGAAGAAAGGTGAGGGAGAATTATGTGAAAGTGAGGTAGAGTGAGGAAAAATGAGGTAGGGTGAAGAAGTGTGAGTGAGAGGAGAAAAGTGATGCAGAGTGAGGTAGAGTGAAGCAGTGTGAGTGAGAGGAGAAGAATGATGCAGAGTGAGGTAGAGTGAAGAAGTGTGAGTGAGAGGAGAAAAATGATGCAGTGAGGTAGAGTGAAACAGTGAGAGTGAGGTAGATGCAGAGTGAGGTAGAGTGAAGCAGTGAGAGTGAGGTAGATGCAGAGTGAGGTAGGGTGAAGCAGTGAGAGTGAGGTAGATGCAGAGTGAGGTAGAGTGAAGCAGTGAGAGTGAGGTAGATGTAGAGTGAGGTAGAGTGAAGCAGTGAGAGTGAGGTAGATGCAGAGTGAGGTAGAGTGAAGCAGTGAGAGTGAGTAGAGTAAGAGGGAGTCAGTGCCGCTTTTACATTATGAAAAACACCACATTTTACCATCGTGCCTTGTCAATAGTCACGTCCATCCTGCGGGGAAAATGTGGCAGCTCGTGTACAGGAAGGGGAGGCAGCGAGTGTGAGGGTGTTAGACAGGGAGAGGCAGGGAGAGTGATGGTGTTAGGCAGGGGTAGGTAGATGGAGTGGAAGTGGGGACGTTAGGAAGGGGAGGTAGAGGGAGTGGGAGTGTTAGGCAGAGAGAGTGAGGGTGATAGGCAGGGGTAGGCAGGGAGGGTGAGGGTGTTAGGCAGGGGCAGAAGGGGGAGTGGGGACTTTAGGCAAGGGAGACTGAGGGAGGCAGGAAATATTAGGCAGGAGAGGCAGGGAGTGTTAGGCAGGGGATGGCAGGGAGAGTAGCGTTGTTAGGCAGGGGGAAGAAGGAAGCGTCAGGCAGGGGGAGACAGGGCTTTTAGGTTATGGTAGGGAGGTATGGAGATTTTAGGGAAGAGAGAGAGAGAGAGAGAGAGAGAGAGAGAGAGTCTGGGAGCGAGGATAGGGAGGAAAAGTGGAGAGGGAGAGTGGGAGGAGGAAGGAAGGGAGCGTTTTAAGCTAAGCCCCATCTCTCTCTCTCTCTCTCTCTCTCTCTCTCTCTCTCTCTATCTATCTATCTATCTATCTGATTTATCCTGCACATTGTCCACCTCAGTATAACCTTGTATGTTACTGATGCACTCAGCGTTATATACAGCTTAAAAGAGAATGTTAATAGTTCGTAACACGTCCTCCTTAGCGATTTATTCTATTCATTACACGTCAGCATCCTCTTGTATAATACTGATTCACACTGTCGATATGAAGACGATATAATTAATAAAAGGGAATTCTAAGGTGTAATATGCAAAATAAATCGCTTAAGAGGGGGTACTAAGAAATAACCGATGACATTTAGATTTTTCTCGTAGACTGCCTGGATGTGACTTTCACCCCGATGACGTATTTTTTCCCATTTTCTTGCAATCATCGAAGATTTTATTGAGAGTCGTATCGAAATCGGGAGTTTATATATATAGCCATTATTATCCCCTTCACCAGACGATTTTATTCAATTTACAAGAAACCTTGAAATTGGGAGGTTAGATATCGCCAGAGGAAGAGGGAAGGAGAAAATGAAGAGGAGGACGAGGGATGGAGCAAATGCAGAGGAGGGAAGGAGAAAATGAAAAAGAGGAGGAGGGAAGGAGAAACTGAAGAAAATGGGGGAAGGAAGGAGGATGAGTAAGAGAGGGTGGTAGAAAAAGCCATCCACTCATCCATTCATCATCCAATCCATTAATGACCCATCTGCAGCGCAGGGACCTCGGGCAAGGCTCTTCAGTTCAGACGTTTAACTAGAATGACCAGTCGTTCTATCCTGAGTGGCATTATGTTTGCAATACTTTACTCACTTAAACTTGGCCTAAAATTCTTGGCCTAATATTGCCATCTCTCAGTCTTGAATGCAGAGTTGTCAGAAGATGAACACTAAAACACGGTGCCAGTAACGAAGAAGTGTTGTGTGAAGGAGGTAGGGTTGTACTGTTGTAATTTTCTGCCACAAATCTACGTGAGTTAAGCAGCAAAAGGACGAAAATCTGGGCCAAGTTAGAGTGAAACGAGTATAGCCACCCCTCGGACGTAATCATATGTGGACCGCGTCTGGTTGGAGCGCCGTAACTCACTAGACAACTGGGCGTACCTTTCTTGTTTATATGGTAACTATCAAAGGTAAAGAGTTTCCTGGGTTATATACAGAAGACTAATTGGTATGTCACTAGGTTGGGGTCATCTGAAGGTAGCGCTACATAGCAGAACGTAGACCCCAGTATGAGTAAAACTTGGAAAAAGCAAGCAAAACGAAGAAAAAGGAAAGCAATAGAGGTAAGGTCGAAGGAACAATAAGTGAAGAGAATGAGAGGGAATAAGAGGAAATTAAACGCAGGCAAGGAAAAAAAAATGGATAAGAGGACAACGGGAGAAAAGGAGGAAGGAGAAGGGCCCCCCCCCAAAAAAAAAAAAGAGGATTGGAGGAATTAGAAAAAAGAATTATAGAAAACTGATCCGGGAAAGAAAGATGAGAAGCATGGAAATGAGAAAAAAGAGCAGTGCGAATTTATGACAAGGAAGAGAAAATAAGGGAGAGATTACAAAGAAGAAGGCAGAAGTACAAAAAGGGGGAAGAGAGAAAATAGAAATGTTTTTTAAAAGTACAAAATGGGAAAGCGCGCAGAAATAGGTGACTATAGACTAGAAAAGAGAGTGGAAGAGTGAGAAAGTAAAGGAGATATGACAGAGTAAGAAACAGGAAGAGACAGGGAGAGGAAGAAAGAGGAAAGGGAAGAAGAATTGAAAATAAAGTAGACGACGTTAGAAAAAAGAGAAAACAGGATGTGGGAAAAAAAAAATGGAAACGAATTACCTCCTTCACTAAGCTGTATTAATATTTTGGTGTATTCTTGCTGCCTCCAGAGTCCAGACGATTTTATTCAGCCAGGGAATAACCTCGTATTGAAGGGGTTAATGAAGGCTGCATGTAATCCCTCCAGTGCAGAAAAAAAACCTCAGGCTGAATAAAATCGTCGAGTGGAAGAGTAAAATGCAAAATACTCCCTTAAAGTGGAAGTGTTAAGAAAAATAGAAGAGGCAGGAGTGTGTGATTTATTCCTGACACGGTTGCTTGGTTCCTGGGTTCTGTTTTATTGTTTATTTTATGTTTGGATTCTTACTACGCTGTTAAATTTGCAAAGTCGACAGAATGAGGGGTTTGGGAAGTGTAATCTCTCTCTCTCTCTCTGCTGTTTCTCACTTAGCTACAATCACTTTGTGTTACTATTTCTGTCTTGCTCACTTTATCGTTGATATTTTTTGTACTGCGTTCACACACACACACACACACACACACACACACACACACACACACACACACACACACACACACACACACACACACACACACACACACACACATTCTTTCACTAGTCAATACTCTAAGCGGGTTCTCTCTCTCTCTCTCTCTCTCTCTCTCTCTCTCACACACACACCAACATTTTTTGACCCTTAAAGGTGGACTGGCGTTCTGTCCTCCCGTCGCTGGTTAGGCAGGAGAGGCAGGGTCAGGCAGGGGCAGGCAGAAAAGACAGAGTGAGAAACCGTCAGGCAGGAGAGGCAGGGGTTGGCAGAGATATGCAGGGGGAGAGTAAGTAGAGAGTGAAGAGGCAGGGACAAACAGGAGAGGCAGGCCGAGTAAATATGTGAGGCAGGGTCAGGCAGGAGAGGCATTGAGAATAAGTGTGTGAGACAGGAGAGGCATGTGGAGTAAGTAGGTGAAGTTAGGTTCGAATGGAGAGACAGGTGGAAGCAGAGAGGCAGGGGGAGTAAGTAGGGGATGGAAGGTTGAAAAAGAGTGGCAGGGGTGAGGCAGTTGAGGCAGAGATAGGCAGGGGGTAAGTTAATGTAAAAGTAGGAAGGTTGGGTAGGTAGCAGAGTGTAGTAGGGAGAGGAAGGAGAGGCAGGGGCCAGGCAGGAGAGGCAGTTAAGTCAAGTTTAGTAGGAGACAGACAGTGGTAAGGAAGGCATGTGGAGGTAGTGTTATGCAGAGGCAGGCAGGGAATGAAAGTAACACGAGGTCGCAGGAAAGGTAGAACTCAGGCAGGATAGGCAGACAGAGACAGGGGAAGGTGCAAGAGGCAGAGTTAAGCAGAATATTTGGAGTTTGAAATGGTCAGGCAGGTTGAGGGAGAGTGGGTTGAGTTAGCCAGAAGAGGATGAGTTAGTCGTAGAAAGTAGAGTCAGGTAGGGGAGGTAGAGTTAAGCAGGGGAGACGGAGTTAGGAAGAGGAGGTGGGGCCAGGCAGGAGAGGTGGAGCTAGACTGGGAGGCAGAGATAGGAGGTTTAGGCTGAGTGATGCACAGGAGGTGGAGTTAGGCATGGGAGGAATAGGTAGGCAGGGGAGTTAGAGACATGTAGAAGGTGGGGTTGGGGAGTGGATAGGTAGTCAGGACAGGCAAATTTAGGGTGGAGGTGCAGGTGAAGGAAGCAAGGGTTGGCAATGTTAGAAAGGGGAATTAGAGTTAGGAAAAGCTAGGCAGGGTGAAGCAGAGTCAGGGAGAAGAGGAGAGACAGGCAGAAGAGACAGTGCAGGCAGGAAAGATTGAGTTAGGAAAGGAAGCAGGATAAGTCAGAGTTAAGAAGTGGAGGCAAAGTTTGGTAAGGGGTCAAGATGTAGCAGAGAGAGAGGTAGGGTGAAGCAGAGGCAGAAAGGATGAGGTAGGGTGAGAAAGAAAGGCAAGCAGGGGGAGCTAGGGGAGGCAGAGAGGCAGGCAGGGGAAAGCAGAGTCAGGTAGGTATAGGTAGGTAGGAAGGTAGGTAGATAGATAGATAGAGAGAGAGAGAGAGAGAGAGAGAGAGAGAGAGAGGAAGCAGTCAGGAAGGGTGAGATAGGGAGAGGCAGGAAACAAACAGATACCGTACTGCAAATCAAATGGAGTCGGACCCCTCCAACCTTTCACTTTCCCCTCACCCCTTTTCTGTTCCTCCCTTCTCTCTTCGGTTCTTCCCCTTTTCATCACCCCCTTCTTCCCTTCCCCCTCACCCATCTTCCTCTCTCCCTCACCATTCTTCATCACCCTCGTTCCCCTTCTCCCCACCGTCCTGCCTCCCCTCACCACGTCATTAATCACCTCCCCTCCCCTCCCCATCTCCTCAAACTTCCCCAACACACCATTACGTAAGAGAGGCAGAGACACCATTAAATCATTCCCCTGCAATTTAAGGGGGAACTTTTATTTATTTCTTCTTTCCTTTACCTCCCTTTCATCCTCCCCCATTTGGTCACTTTTTTTCTTTTTTTTCCTTTCCACTTCGGCTTTCCAGTTCCCTTCTTTTTTTCTCCCTGCACTCAGTCCCTTCGCACCCGTGCACACACACACACACACACACACACACACACACACACACACACACACACACACACACACACACACACACACACACACACACACACACACACACACACACACACACACACACAGGGAGAGAGAGAGAGAGAGAGAGAGAGGGAGAGAGAGAGAGAGAAAGAAAGAATGCGAGATTATATTCAAGGAAGAATAAGTGTGTCTGTTCATGTATTTATGAGATATGTGTGTGTGTGTGTGTGTGTGTGTGTGTGTGTGTAAGTGTGTGTGTGTGTGTGTGTGTGTGTGTGTGTGTGTGTGTGTGTGTGTGTGTGTGTGAGAGAGAGAGAGAGAGAGAGAGAGAGAGAGAGAGAGAGAGAGAGTCACTATTTCCTCAGGATTAGGGTCACACCACAAGACAAGGGTGCTCTTACAAAGGGGAACCATGAGCCGTGCAGGGAGACGGCTTGGCGTGGAAGGAAGGACTGCAAGTTGGGTCAGAATGAGGGGCGAGAATGTATGATGGAAGGTGGAATAGGGTAGAATAATGTGATAGAACAACAGATTTGGGTAGAATGAAGGATGTACGGTAGGAGAAAATATAGTGGAGAATTGACTGGGTTGAAGTGAAGGGCCGTAGATGGACTAGTTAAAATAGAGGTTAAAATATGATTGAAGATGGGTTAGGATAGAATGAATGTTCCTTGTTCAGTGATGTACGGTTGAAAAGAATATGCTGGAAGGTGGACTGAAATGGAATACTAAGGACAGCAGTTGGACCTGGATATAGTGGAAGAATATGATACAAGATGAAATGAGGGTACAACTAGAGGGGCACTCAGTGGAGCGCATCTCTCCGACAAGGGTAACGTAATTTCCAAACCACTCTTCATAATGGGTTAGGTTTTCTCATCACTGATTAAGGTTTCGCAAAAAGTGTTTTCTGGATACGATCCGGATTGGTCCCAAAAGTTAATCGATTGTTCCCTGAGTCATGGGCTATCTACCCACCAATTTGTTCCAGATCTCTCGTTTGGTTTTTGAGGAACTTACTGACAGAGGTGTTGGTATGCAGGAGGACTGCTGGGCCTTGATAGCAGACTGTGAAGCCTATGCCCAGAGTCGGACACATAAAAAAAAAAAAAGACAAATAAACAAACAGGGGTGAAAACATACTGTCCTTGTTGGAGAGAATAAAGCAGTTTATGGTGGAAGAGAGCGTTTGATGGGTGATTGAGGTGGTACGAAGGACTGTATGTGCTAGAAAACAAAATGAAATAGAGCTTTCATTAAAGGTAAAGTGTTTTAAGCTTGAATGAACGGATGAAGTTGATCATGTTTATTGTGGAAGCGAATATACTGGAGGTGATTTGAGACGGAAAGAAGTACTGGAGTTGAATCAGGATAAACGGGAAGAATATATGGCAAGAGAATGTTTAGGGTAGAATGAAAGCCCACTTATCCAGTTTACAGTATTATGGTTTATTCTGGTGTCGTTTTGTATTGTGCATTGTGGTGTAGGTTGGTGTTTTGTGGTGTACTGTGGTGGATTGTGGTTAACGCTTGGGTATTGTGATGTAGTCTTTAGTGGTGTTGTGTAATGTGTTATGGTGTAATGTGGGGTATGGTGGTTTATTGTGTGCGGTCTGGTGGTGTACTGTGATATATGTTGTATGGTGTTGTCTTGTATATGATGGTATATTATGGTGTACAGTGGTTTATTATGGCGTATGGTGGTGTATTGTGGTGTATAATGGTGTATGGTGGTGTATTATGGCGTATGGTGGTGGTGTATCATGGTGTATGATGGTGGTGTATGATGGTGGTGTATGATGGTGTATGGTGGTGGTGTATTATGGTGTGTGGTGGTGTATTTGGTATATTATGGTGTATGGTGGTGTATTACGGTGTAACGGTGTAGGATGGTGTATTATGGTGTATGTTGGTGTTGGTCCTCTTTCTACCTGGCCATTCACGTGCACACAACACCCTGAATGGCAGCAATCAGGCCCACTGCACTCATTGTCAATACCAGCCACGCCAAGCCACTGTGCTGTGCCCTGCTGTGGTTGGGAGCTAGGGCTGTGCTGTGCTGTGCTGTGCTGTGCTGTGGTAGGGAGCTGTTGCTGTGCCGTGCTGTGGTAGAGAGCTGATGCTGTGCTGTGATAGGGAGCTGTTGCTGTGCTGTGCTGTGATAGGGAGCTGTTGCTGTACAATGCAGTGCTGTGCTGTTGTAGGGAGCTGGTGCTATGTTGTGCTGTGTTGTGCAGTGCTGTGTTAGGGAGTGGTGCTGTGCTCTGCTGTGCTGTGCTGTTCTGTGGTAAGGAGATGATGGTGTGCTTTGTTCTGATAATATGTGGTGGTGGTGGTGGTGCGCTTTGTTGTGATAATGTGTGTGTGTGTGTGTGTGTGTGTGTGTGTGTGTGTGTGTGTGTGTGTGTGTGTGTGTGTGTTGTGTGTGTGTGTGTGTGTGTGTGTGTGTGTGTGTGTGTGTGTGTGTGTGTGTGTGTTGAGGTGTGATTAGGCAGCGGTTGGTTAAGTAGCATGGCGTGGTGTGATGTGGACGAGATGGAGTAGAGTGTTTGGTGGTGTGATGTAATGATTTGATATGATGTGGTGTTGGTATGGTGTAGTGTGATGTGGTGTAGAAAGAATGGTTCGTGTGGTGTGGTGTGGTGTGGTGATGCCGGGATGGTAGTGTGGTGTATTGTGGTCTGGTGTAGAAAGGATGGTAGTGTAGTTTGGGAGATATGCGGTATAGCGGTGATGTGAGCTTGTGGTATGATGGTATTTAAGCTGGTGTGCAGTAAATGTGGCATAGCTGGAATGGTGGTGTGGTTTGTCTTATTGGTGGTATGGTGGTGTTAATATGATGACTGTGGTGTGAAGAACTAGAGAGTATGTAGTGTTGTATGGTGGTATTGTCAGGCGGTATAGCGGTGTGGGGAGTGTTATGCAAGTTGATATAGCGATAGAGTGGTATATTTAGCTTGGAAATACAGAGGTGGTGTAGTGATAATGTAGCACCGGTATAGCGCGTGTGGTATAAGTGGCATGATGTATTAATTCTTTCTGAACTCACATGACCTTTAAAACAGAGAGAGAGAGAGAGAGAGAGAGAGAGAGAGAGAGAGAGAGAGAGAGAGAGAGAGAGAGAGAGAGGTCAAAGTGAAGGTGAATTATTTGACCTTTGAATACAGCAGTAACAGCTTTAATAGTAATACCACTCATGTATTATGACGTATGTCTGATTAATTTTAGCCTTGACGTAGGCCATGAAAAATTGGAGACTTGAGTTACAATGTACAGAGGTAGTAAGACTAATAGGTAAGTTGTTACATATGAGTTGATGGAAATGATGAACGAATTGATGGATGGATAAATGGATACGAATAGATACTATTAGAAAGATAGATAGATACCGGTATATAAGTACGGTACCGTAGGTAATGATATCTATATATATCTGTATCTACATCAATTATTGTATCTACATATATATATATATATATATATATATATATATATATATATATATATATATATGTGTGTGTGTGTGTGTGTGTGTGTGTGTGTGTGTGTGTATAGCTTTTTTTCTACCTTGAAGAGATCCTGGCCCTAAAATGCAGTTGATGTTCAAGTTAGCCAGATTGGAAGGTTGATTTGTACTGTTATCATGGAGATTCATTCCTACCTCGTACCTAACTTAGTTTCATCGAATTTCATGCAACCATGACTTTGTATTCAAGTTATGGGAGTGGCTCAGCTCAGCTAACTTTGCGTGGATACAGATTAAATTGTTGGTAAGTTGATGAACTGATGGCGGGAAGTGTATATACCGACTGATTGGTTGATTGATTGATTAATAAATAGATATGGACAGACTTAAATACATAGATTAACAAGACAGAAAGACAAACCGACGAATCGACTGAATGATGGAGAATGACCTAAATAAATAGATTCTCTTCTCCCTCCCCCTCCCTCTCACCAGCTCACTTCTCTATCCTCCTATTCTCCTCTTTTTTTGTTTTTCTTTAAGTCTACCACCTCTCTTTACCTTTTCTTCCCCCCACCCACTCCCTCATCCTACTTCCCCCCAACCATCCCCTCTTCCTTCTTCCTCCCGCCCTCTTCCTCTTCCTCTTTCCCCCGACCCGCTCTCTCTTTCTCCTTCCCGACCCACTGTCTCTTCCCTCTTCCTCCTTCCTCCCAGCCATTCCCTCTTCGTCTCCCCACTCACTTTCTTCTCTACCATCTCTCGCTTCTTCGTATCCATCCCCACCACTTCTTACCTTATCATTCCCCCATTCCCCCTGTTTCATTTTCCCTCCCTGTCCTTCCCCCCTCTGCCCTTCCCCACCGTCTTCCATTCCTTATGATACGCTCAATCTCCCTGCTCCCTTTTCCCTTCCAGTTTCCCCTCCCACCCCTCCCCACCCTTTCTCTTACTTGGCCCTCGCCCTCACGAACGCCCCTTCCCTTATCACTCCTCCTTCCTTCCTCTTCTGGGTTCTCTCATCCTCTTCCTCACTATCTACCCTTCACATCCCCCTCCCCTCTTCCCCACCACCTCCTTATCTTATCATCTCCCCTTCTTCCCAGTTTCCCTTTCCACCCCCATTCTCTACTCCTTCTGCTTCTTTGTTCACCCCTCCCCCTCCCCCCACCACATTCCTCACTCTTGTCATCTCCCCTTTCTCCCTTTCCCTTTTTCACATTCCCTCTTTCCCTGCTACACCTTCCCTTCATCCCCTCCCTTTCTCTCTCCCTCGCTTCTCTTCTTCATTACGTTTCTCTCCTTTTCATTCACCTTCTTCCCTTCCATTTCCCTTTCTCGTCGCCCTTCCCCTTTCTCGCTCCCACCTCCTCTCTCTCCCCAACCCCGTCTTCATCACTGTCTCCCTTTTTCTCGTCATTCCCCCTCCTTACCTTTTCCTCCCTCATATGTACTTCCTCACTTTCCCTAATTCCTCCTTCATTCTTTTTCCCTCCTTCGTTTTCCCTCCCTCATCCCTCTCCGTCCCACCTCCACCTCTTTCCCTTCCGTCGCTCTCCTGTGCAACTTTCCTGTATCATGCTCCTTCCTATTCCCTTCCCATCACTCCTCCCACTCCCTCTCCCCTTCCCCTTCCCCTTTTCCTCCCCTCCCCTCCCCTCCATCCATCCATCTCCCTCCCGCCTCCACCTTTCTCACCTCCGTCGCTTTCCTGTACGACTTTCCTTTATCATTCTCCTTCTTGTTCCCTCCCCATCACTCCTCCCTCTCCCCTTCCCCTCCCCTCCCCTCCCCCTACTTGATGGAGGGGGTGAGTGGGGTGGAATCAATACCCTCAGAGTTGGTTATTTATTACTGTCATTGGAGGTACAGCCAGACTCCATCTCTGTCTCCAAAGTCTCTCTCTCTCTCTCTCTCTCTCTCTCTCTCTCTCTCTCATTAAGCAAATTTCACCTTGAACTCAGGGGAACATCGTCGTGGTCTGAGGGCGTTGCATAGATTCAGAGAGACACATCAGACACATATACTAATTATCCTTGTTAAGTGGGTCCTCCCTTAATTAACAGCAAGGCAAATTATTTTATCATTTTAATAATTTACACTCCTGAGTACGATAATGCATTAGTTTATTATTTTTTGGAAGCGTATTATTATTATTATTATTATTATTATTATTATTTATTATTATTATTATTATTTGGTTTCTTTGGGGAGTTTTATTATTATTTTTTTTTAATTTAGAAAAGATCGCTCGTAATGGAAGGGCTAAGAAAGCAATATCGTACCCTCCTTCGAATAGTCTCCTTTAAGTTACTGTAAATAGCTTCGTCTGTAGGTAGCGAGAATGAAATGAAAAAATGCCATGGGATTGAAGGGTGTAGGAACAGCCAAGGAAGGGCGGGATTGTGGCATGTTTACTATCCTTTGCCTTAAGTTATCTAGTTTTCTATTTACTTGAAGAACAGAGACCTTGGCCGGTATTCCCCTCGGTTAAGGAAATTCCCTAACACCTTTTCCCAAGCTGTTTATTTTGCCTAGTACCTTTGTGTCAAGTTTCGCGTCATCTATATAAATCCTTCCAGTGTTTCCCAAGCTGTTTATTTTGCCTGTTACCTTACTGTCAAGTTTCGTGTCATCTATATAAATCCTTCCAGTGTCGTCGCACTCTGCATAAATAACGTACAAATGGATATTGAAGAGCCATATCCAGAAATAAATATCTGAGGAAGAGGTGATACGGAGCCTTCTTACCCGACCAGAATGCGGGCTATATAGGGATTCGGCAGCTCTCCTTTCCCTTTCCTTCCACCAAGATATAAGCTGAGACAGTGGCATTGCTCGTGACTGGGACTCGTTTTTAGTAAGGAGAATACAAGAGACGGGGATAGATTTTACAGTGTCTTTGCTGGGAAAAGAGATAGTTGCGATGGGGAATGGATCATATGTTTGAGAGTCCTGAATGAAGGGTTGACTCACTGACACCTGCGACAAACGTCCTCCCGTAAGTGTTCTCTTTTCACACTAACTTGACCCAATATATACCATCTCTCCATCTTGAATATTGAGGTGTAACGGTAGAGTAGCGCTGTATGTTGGTGGTAGTCACAGAGAAGCGTTATAAAAATGATACAAAGCCGGAGAATATTTGTCCTAATCTGCCACTGGAGTACGTCAAATGGCGGGGGACAGGGCGATATGGAGGCGATTTGTTTGTGGCCACCCCTTACGGGATTAAGGCGTCTGGCAATAGATAGATAGATAGAAAATACGCTACAGAAGGACCAAACTCTGGGTAAGTCAGGGTGAAAGAGTTATAAGATTTGTTTTACAGGAGCAACAAGGACGATTCTGATCTGGGCCCCGTAATAATCAGGTCATTGAATCATAAATAGAATAAATGTTAAGTAATTATTATATCTTTGTCGTAATTGGCATGTCTTTCGCAGGACGGACGAGGGACAGTGTTAAATCCTCCCTCGCCTCTCGGTCTTGTTCTTCCTATAAAAATAAATGTAGGTTATGAGCGGGATTTGATCGTAATTGTTTGAGAATCCGGGCTTAAATGTGTGTGTGTGTGTGTGTGTGTGTGTGTGTGTGTGTGTGTGTGAGAGAGAGAGAGAGAGAGAGAGAGAGAGAGAGAGAGAGAGTAAATGTTTGTGAATCCTGGCTTAAATGATTTGAGAGAGAGAGAGAGAGAGAGAGAGAGAGAGAGAGAGAGAGAGAGAGAGAGAGAGAGAGAGAGTAAATGTTTGTGAATCCGGGCTTAAATGATTTGAGAGAGAGAGAGAGAGAGAGAGAGAGAGAGAGAGAGAGAGAGAGAGAGAGAGAGAGAGAGAGAGAGAGAGAGAGAGAGTGAGAGAGAGTAAATGTTTGTGAATCCGGGCTTAAATGATTTGAGAGAGAGAGAGAGAGAGAGAGAGAGAGAGAGAGAGAGAGAGAGAGAGAGAGAGAGAGAGAGGTGGGGGGGCGGGCAAGCTAAGTGTTAAATTATGCAGACGTGCTAATAACTAACACAAATAATATGAAGTTGTGTGTGAAGCAAGGTTAGATAAAAACACGTTCTCTCTCTCTCTCTCTCTCTCTCTCTCTCTGGGTTGTTTCATTTCTCACGTACCGTAGTCTGCGGCTGATGACGTCACAGTTAACTCCAGGTCGCCTTGTCTTCACGTTCTGGAAAAATCGTGCTCAAAGGGATTCTGTTTTCCATCTTACGAGAGAGAGAGAGAGAGAGAGAGAGAGAGAGAGAGAGAGAGAGAGAGGTGGGAAGGAATTGAAAGACTGCGACGGAGATGTGAGAGAAATGAATGTGTTTGTGTGTGAGGTCAGGCTGCGGGGAGAGAGAGAGAGAGAGAGAGAGAGAGAGAGAGAGAGAGAGAGAGAGAGAGAGAGAGAGAGAGAGAGAGAGAGAACATTCTTGTACAAGCATTAATAGACACCGATAGTAACAGAACACACACACACACACACACACACACACACACACACACACACTTAGATGGTGTTCTGGCACGTCATTCATCAATATATATTCCACGTTCACACAGCAACTCCCTTATACGCAGGCCAGGGCTACTAACACACATACACTCAGACATACACGTAAACACCTCGTCTGAGAATATTCGAGTATACCCTTATTCTCTCTCTCTCTCTCTCTCTCTCTCTCTCTCTCTCTCTCTCTCTCTCACACACACACACACACACACACACACACACACACACACACACACACACACACACACACACACACACACACACACAATCTGTTTATATGCGTTTATGGCAGGTATTAGTGAGCCACATCCTACCTCTCACCTTGACTTGTTTCCAGGGCTACACCGGAGAGAGAGAGAGAGAGAGAGAGAGAGAGAGAGAGAGAGAGAGAGAGAGAGAGAGAGAGAGAGAGAGAGAGAGAGAGAGAGAACATATAGGCCGTACCTTTCCTTGTAAGTGGTCTGGCCCTAATGGAGAGACTTGCTCACTAACTACAAAAGTTTAGAGAGAGAGAGAGAGAGAGAGAGAGAGAGAGAGAGAGAGAGAGTAGTTAATGAAGACTTTAATCCCTCTATTTTGAAGACTATCACCATTTGTGAATAAATTGGTCTGAAGATTGCAGTAAGAAAATAAAGTACATGATGGGGTTGAAGGGGTTAATGTTTAGAATGTGCTTGTGAATAAACCGCTAAGGAGAAGGTGCTTGACTGCTTGCTAACCACGCGAAAATTTGACTCCCAGCTCGTTTTAATACTCTCCCAAGCTTGAATTGTGTGTGTGTGTGTGTGTTTGTGTGTGTGTGTGTGTGTGTGTGTGTGTGTGTGTGTGTGTGTGTGTGTGTGTGTGTGTGTGTGTACGATTGCATTGAATCATATAAGTAGGAAGCAGTTTTTGATTCCAAACCATACGTGCTCCCTACGTGTCAACAAGTGGGTTGGTGGAGGATTAGTGCCCCTCCCCATAAAATAAATAACTCAAAGTCAAATGGCCACCCCTTACGGGATTGTGGCGTCTGGCAATAGATAGATAGATAGTTGTAAATATTGTAGCGATAAAATACGAGAAAGCACACAATGGTAACAGCCGTGTTGAAGAGTTGTTCATCGTAAAGCCTGGTCACGATCTTTTATAAATATGACCCCCGGATTCTTTCATTGTATCTTGGTCCATCGTTTAGCCTTTGGGACTCTTAAAATAACCTTGAGCTGTCACCCAGTGTCTTGTTATTTTGTATGCATCTCAGTTCTCATATATTTCGTCAGGTGTGTGTGTGTGTGTGTGTGTGTGTGTGTGTGTGTGTGTGTTTAGACGTGCTATATCAATATCGAATACGTAATTATTTGCTAATGTAGCTGCTGTTCAGACTGCATCGTGTACTCTTCCACCTTACTGTGTACACTTGCAGTTCTTCATCGTCTAACCCACCTTTCCTCATACATATATATATATATTTTTTTCATCCATCCGGTTCACTGGGAGTCTTTTATTTTACCGTTAATCGTCGTTTTTATGTACTCTTACCTTTTTCTCTTGTTTTGTTTTTTAATCCTTCATTCCATTGCCATCTACCTTCCCTCATATAATCTAATCGTATTCACACTCAGTCCATTATGACATCCCGGTCCACCTTCCAGTAGACACCCTTTTGTCATATATATTTCATCTTTTTGCCATAATCACCCTCTGTCATTCTTTCCAACCATAATCACCCTTGGTCATTCATTCCAGCAATACCCACCTTCTGTCCAAGTATTCCATCCCAGTCATCACCCCTCTTATAGTGTTGGCTCCCCTGCCGTCCTTCATTCAGTGTCAGTTCACTTTCCCTATTGTTTTCTTCCCGTTTAGCCACGTACACACTCACCGCTTCCCTGTCCAAGGTCTCGAATACAGATGTTAAACCGATACTCTCCATCCTCCATATACAACTAGTCTGTGTTCCCATTGTGTCCTTGTTGCTGCTTATGACGTACAGACTTTAGGGCGCTATGTGTTAGGGGGTCTTGCATTAAACGGGTCATTATTTTGACTCATGCTTAATTCTCTTCAGGAAAAAAAAAATGCAGGTTGTTTATCTTACTAAATTGTCCCCGTTTTACATACAGAATAATAAGCCTGTTCACTCACAGTCTCTCTTTCCATTCTAGGTAACCCATATTTCCCTACACTTTAATCTTATATTGGCACAACGGCCGTCATTCGTTCTAAGTCCATCTAACGTTATATAATCCGCTATCTTATTCATCTGCTTTCCTTTAACTTCATCCAGGTTCATCTAGTAATTCTCTGTTCTGTCTTCTTCATTTGCAGTCTTTTCTTCTAGCTAAACCTCCTCGATAATCATCTGTTTTATCATGCTCACCTCCAGTCCTTCCTTCCAGCCTAGTTCATCTTACCTCATATCATCCATCTTAGCCTGCATCCCAGTCCACTTTGCTTCATAAACTAACCTGTCTTGTTTATATGCAGACTTTCATTCCATCCCAGTTCATTTTCCATCATTCAGTCTCCCATCTCATCTTGACTCACCTATACTCCCTCAGTTTATTTCTGACTCTTCAGCTGCCTTTCATCAGTAACCAATAGATCTTACAACACCTGTCCTGCCTTACTCGTGCCTAAGCTTCCTCTCCCTGCCTCACCTTTGATCATATCTCTCACTGGTTCCTGCCTCAGCCATGTCTTTTTTCTGCCTCACTGCGTTCTGTTTGGATCTCACGCCTGCCTTAACGGTCTCACCCAAGTCACTTTCTCCAGTACCTTACTTCACCGTCATTCACACCTCATCTCGAACCTCCCAGCCTCATTTCTGCACCAACCCTCATCCAAAACCCACCTCCAGTACACTTCACCGCCACCCCCTACCTTCCCCTGCAGTCATCTTAACGTCACCCCTACCTTCCCACACCCTCACCGCTACCTCACCCCACCTTCTATACCTCAGCCTTACCACCCTTACCCCGTCATACCCCACTGCTTCCCCTCCACACCTCCGTCTCATCCCACCGTCACACTTGCTTCTTGACTCCCATACCAATATCTTACATCCACCCCAGCCTGTCTTTATCCCTACCCCACTCTACCTAACCCAGATCCTAGCCTTACCTGTCCGCACCTTCACAGCTCCTTCATTCCTGCCGCACTCTTACTTGACATCATTACCAAATCACTTTTTATCACTGCTCACCCTTACCTTGCCCCATCCCTAGGTCAGTGTCACTCCACCCTCGCGTCCAACATACCACTCTACCTTCCTACCTGACTCTGCACAAAAACTGCATACGTATCATCCTGCCTTACCCTGCCTAACCCATCCCTCTGCCTTAGCTTGCCTTATCCCAGTCTCTGCCTCATCCTGCCTTACCTAACCAAACCCTAATCATTGCCTCACCCTGCCTTAACCATGCCTCATAACTCTGCCTGCCTGCCTCACATAACTCTGACTGCCTGCCTGCCTCACAGCTTTGTTATTTTGCTCCTAAGTTATGCAGATCACATGAGAGAGAGAGAGAGAGAGAGAGAGAGAGAGAGAAGGTCAGCTTTGTTATGCAGGACAGGAGTGATTGCGTGCTTGGCCTGTTCATGTCTCTCTCTCTCTCCCTCTCTCTCTCTCTCTCTCAAACACACACACACACACACACACACACACACACACACACACACACACACACACACACACACACACACACACACACACACACACACACACACACACACACACACACACACACACACACACACACACACACACACTACCTTTCCGCTCTCTCTCTCTCTCTCTCTCTCTCCAGCGCGTGGTATTAAAGCGAGTGAGCGAGTGGCACCATGGTGGTGAATATGAGATTGATCGATTGTCTGATGCTGCTCTCTCTCTCTCTCTCTCTCTCTCTCTCTCTCTCTGCGCGGTCGGTAGCACGGCACGACCTTGTTTTGGCGTGTGTATATGTGTGTGTGTGTGTGTGTGTGAGAGAGAGAGAGAGAGAGAGAGAGAGAGAGAGAGTCAGTAATGTGTAACTCAGAACAGTTTTGGTACGGGTAAGATTTGAAGTAGGTGGGTGGGTTGCGGGTCACTCAAGGGCATGTCTTGCTGTTTTAGAATAATAGGTCAGAGGTATAGGTCATGGTCAACTAAACAGTTTTGTTCAGATTTTGACCAAATTTGGTGGAAAGGCTGAGGTTGAGGCAAGGATGAGGTGATTTGACTTGTAGATCAGTTAGTTAAAGGTCAAGATCACGTAGCAAAACAAGAAATTCTACTGTTTTCATTCGATTTGGACCTCACTCGGTGGAAGGGTGGAGGGTCATGCAAGGATGAAGCTATTAGGTTTTGAGAACAACAGGTCTAAGGTCAAAGGGAAAGGTCAGCCCAGAGTTTTTGTCCGATTTGGATCAATGTTGGTGTATATACGTGTTGAGGATCAGTTAAGGATAAAGAGTTATTTAAACACAATCAAGCGAAGAAGAAGGTGCCAGCTGGCGTAGAGGTAAAGTCCCGTTGTAGGGCGTGGATGTGGTGCCCTCTGGCTATATCTTGTCTTTGTGTAGGTTTTTGTCTGTGTGTGTCTGTCTCTTTAGATGTGTGTCTGTCTGTCTTTAGTTATATCTAGTATTTCATAGCTCAGTTTCTTCCACTGGCTTCCTCCTCCACCTCTGTGTGTGTGTGTGTGTGTGTGTGTGTGTGTGTGTGTGTGTGTGTAATAACCTAACAGGCCTTTCTCACATCAGTTAAAGTGTTACACCACTCTCTCACAGACCCTTCTCTCACATTAATTGAAGCTTTCTTTCTTTCTCACATTACCTCTCTATTGTCGCTCACTTTCGCTGTCTCATTTCGTATTGTCAGTATCTAATTTTCTCTCACTCACTTTCCAGTTTTGTTTTCGTTTATTTCCACTGTTCTTGGAAAGGGTAAACTGAATTTTTCTCTCTCTCTCAAACACACACACACACACACACACACACACACATACACATAGGTATGGGCCTCCTCTATACAAGGCCACAGGACGTCTGTATGGCTACCTAAGTTTGTATGAGCGTAGCACAGGACAACAATATTAATTTCTTCCTTTCGTTACAACACGTATGATGCTTAGGTATGTGTAGGTTGAACTTCTTTTAAGGATATATGGACATTGATTTTCTTCGTAAGGATATACTCGATTGATTTAAGGATATATATATATAGATTGAGTTTCTTTTAAGGGACACACACACACACACACACACACACACACACACACACACACACACACACACACACACACACACACACACACACACACACACACACACACACACACACACACACACACACACACACACACACACACACACACACACACACACATGGAAGCACGAACACAGTGGCTATTTATAGGCACACACAGTAAATACCAGAAGTGAGCACGGACACATACGAGGATCTACATAATCTCGGATATACACAGTGACAAGCCACGCACATAGTGACGCGCACGTAATCACGGTATACACGAACACAGGAGGGCGTGTGCGTGTTAGAGGGCATTTAGGGAGAGAGAGAGAGAGAGAGAGAGAGAGAGAGAGAGTGTGTGTGTGTGTGTGTGTGTGTGTGTGTGTGTGTGTGCACCTGGGTGGGTAGAAAGACATACAGAAGGATAGATAAATATACATTGATGTGGATAAAAATGTCAGTTCATTTTATGTGTCCTTTCTGGTCTCAGGACTGGGTGGTTTAATCAGTTGCTCTGAGGCTCAGGAGTCTTTGTATTCGTGGGGTGCCAGCCGATGATTTACCGTGTGCAGAAACAGGTCACTAGTGTAGAGAAGCAAGGAAAAACAAAACAGCGTACAAGGTGAACCCGCAAATAAATAAATAAATAAGTGGCGTAAGATCATGGAAGCAGAATGCTTTCAAAGAGTACTTGGTGTCCAGAACAATAGATAATCGAGACACCAGGCTGAGAAGCCTATGCACAGAGTCGGACACATAAAAAAAAAAAAAAATTACAGCAGTGGCAGTGTATCATGTTTCCGGGTTTGTTAATAGAAGAAAAAACAAGAAAGCAGGAAATCCTGGACAGGAAACACCGACCGGCTGACGAAAGACAAAAGTTTACGTGTCCCAGAAAAGGCGTGCAGTCAACATCAGCAGCAACAAGTTGAGGTGGCACGTCTTCAAGCACGGCAATCTCTCTTCCATTTATCTCCCTTTTCGCGGCCCATGGCTTCCTGTTCTGCTGTACAATGCAGCATTTTTCATGCATTAAACAAGGGCTTAGTTCGTGTTGCATATTTGTAGCAGGCCTGCTTCCTTTAGCGAACAGGAGGCAGCTCCCTACTTTGTTTGCATGAGGGTATATATCTTGATAAACTGCAATGGTCCCGATGGAGGTATACATGCAGAACATATTTGTTTCTCTCAGCAGTTTTAGTTTATCGTACTCATGCACTTTCAGGAGCATGTTACAGCTGTTGCATAAATTGCACAGACAGCAACAAATATTACTGCAACTATAGTGTGGTGTTGGTCAGTACAAAGCAAGCAGAAGGCAGTGCAACACAGTCCATAGGTTGGGTCTAAGGTTATGGTTGCAGTGATGCAGGGGTGAGGGATGCCCAGAGCAGCAGCCGCGTCCCTGTGCAATTAAAAGCAGAGGGGGAATTCATACGACCCCAAAGTTTAATCCGACACACAACCCATGGACAGCAGCATGCAAAAAGATTACTGTTTCCGCAGGACTTTGGACTCTGAGGATCTTTGTAATTCACCAGGAGTATGAGTTCAGGTAGCGCCCACCACATTAGTCACTGATGCTGAGAGTGCTGACTCTTCTGCATTACACACGCTATGGTTGGTGTGTGGTTTTAGGTGGTTAGGTGATGGTAGTTGTAGTTGTGATGGTAGCAGCTGTGGCTGTAGTTGGTTGGTGTTAGGTTTGTGATGATGATGGTTGTGGTGGTAGTGGTAGTAGTTGTGGCAGTATTATGGTTGTTCTACGGTCTGTGATGATGGTGGTGGTGATGATGGTCGTAGTTGTGGCTGTAGTTGGTTCGCGTAGGGTTTGGGGTGGTGGTGGTAGTAGTTGTGGCTGTGTTTCGGTTGGTAGTTGTGATGGTGGTAGCTGTAGGTTAATGGTTGCTGTGGCTGTGCTGGTAGGTGAAAACGGTTAAGGTGGTTGTGATCTTACTTGTGGTACTTTTTTGGGGTGGGCGGGGGTGATTATTGTGTGTGTGTGTGTGTGTGTGTGTGTTTGAGAGAGAGAGAGAGAGAGAGAGAGAGAGAGAGAGAGAGAGAGAGAGAGAGAGAGAGAGAGAGAAAAAAAATGATGATGATGGGGAGGGATAGGCAGACAGAGTGAGGCAAGTTGAGGCGGTGAGGTAGGAGGGAGAGAGTGAGTCCTTGAGAAAAAGTTTGGTAGAGAAAATAAGGCAGGAGTGAAGCAGAAGTTGGCAGGGCTGGGAAAGGTAAGGCAGAGCAGGTAAGATAGTGTGAGGCACAAAAATGAAGCAGGTGGTTAGGTATGACTTATTAGGATGGAATTAATATGATGCAAATGAGCTGAGGGAGGCAAGAAAGAGGTGTAAAGGTGATATTAAGGGGTTAAGGGAAGGTAAGGCAAGATGAGGCTGGAGGAAAAAGAAAGGCGAGTCATAGGTGAAGGGAGATGAAGGGTGAGGGTAAAGAGATAAGAGAAGGTAAGCTAGGGTGAGGCAGGACTGAGAAGGAAGATGAGGTGAGGTAAAAGGAATGAGGGAGAGGGGGTAAGGATGGATAATGAAGAAGGGGGAGAATAATACAGGGTGAAGGAAAGAAGGGTAAGGCAGAATGGAGAATGAAGAAGTGATGAAAGACGGAGAAGGAAGATAAGAAGGAAGAAGAAAAGCAGGACAGAGAAGGAAGGAGAGATGTTGGAAGGATAGAGGGATAAGGCAGGAAAAGAGGGGAAAGAAACATGGAACAGTGAAGGAAGGAGGGATGAAGTAGAATGGAAAAGGAAGGAAGAATTTGGCAGAATGGAGAAGGAAGGAAAGGTAAGACAGGATAGGTACTTAGGACAAAGAAGGAAGGAGAGGTATGGCTGGATGGGTAAGCAGGACAAAGAAGGAAGGTGGGGGTTAGGCAGGGCGAAGAAAGGAGGAACGTTAAGGCAGGGTGAGGCAGGATGGAGAAAGGTGACCGGGATAAAGCAGGGTGTGCAGGCAGGGTGACGGTGATAATCAGAGTCGCTCACCGTAACTCCTCGTCCCAGCCGGATTAATTACGGCACCTGGGATTTATCTTGCTTCCCTGCCTCTCCATCTGCCTCACTCCCTGCCTGCCTCTCCATCTGCCTCCCCACCTGCCTCACTACCCGCGTGCCATTCCACCTGCCTCGCTCCTGCCTTCCTCTCCATCTGCCTCTGTCCCTGCCACAGCACCTGTCTCACTCCGTACCTGCTTCACTACATGTTACATCCTCTGCTTCCCCTGTCTCACGTATTCCCTAGCTCTCAGTCTCTCACACTCTCCTTCGCGCCCTCCGTCTTCCCTCATCCATCCATCCATCCATCCATCCATCCATCCGTCAAACCATCCATCCGTCCATCCATCCATCCATCCATCCGTCAAACCATCCATCCGTCCATCCATCCATCCATCCATCCGTCAAACCATCCATCCGTCCATCCATCCATCCATCCATCCGTCAAACCATCCATCCATCCATCCATCCGTTAAACCATCCACCCACCCACCCACCTTCCTTCCTTCCTTTTCCTTTCTGTCTCTCTTTCCTTCTTCCTTTCTTCCCCCTTTTCGTCTTTCCTCCTTGTTTTTTCCCTCTTCCTCCCATACATCACGCCTCCCTTCTTTTCGTTCCTTCTTTTTCCTCCACCCTTTCGTCCCTCTCTCATTTTTCCATCTTTTTTGCCACTGTCCCTCTCTTTTTCATCTTTGCCTCCCTCCCTACCCCCCGAGGTGAAGGACAGGTACAAGACACTAATTAACTTATTGACAGGTTAACAGGTGATAATTGGGTGGGAGGGGAATTAGGGGGAGGGGAGAGGGATGAGGGAAAGGAGGGGGGGATGGAGGAGGAAAACAGAGGTGATAATGTGAGTTCGGGACAGGAGGAAAGAGAGAGGAAGGGACTGGATGAAGGAGGGAAAGAAGAGGAGGAATATGAAAATAATGGAGGCAAGAGCAGATGGAAAAACAGTATATAAGTGAGGAAGAGAAAGGAGGAAGGGAAGGGAAGGGAAGGAAAAAACAGGAAAAGAAGGAAAGGAAGGGAAGAAGAAAATAGAGGCAGGCAAAGAAGGAATGAGCGACAAGGGAGAGGATAAAGGAAAGAAAGAGAAGAAGAAAACAGTGACAGGAAAAGAAGGAAAGCAAGAGGAGGGAGAGGATGAAGGAAAAAAAAGCAAAGAAGAAAACTGATAATAATGGAGACAGGAACAAAAGAGAGTGAGAGAGAGGGAGGAAGGAAAGGTAGGAAAGAACACAGAGACAGGAACAGAAAAAGAGAGGGAGGGGATGAAGGAAAGGATGGAAATATTGAAGCAGAAACAGGGAAAGAAGGAAAAAGAGGGGGAGGAAGGGAGAGGGGGAGAAAGGGAAGGGTGCGTAACGAGGGAGGGAGAAAAACAGGTGATACGGGAAGAGTGAGAGAGAGGGAGAGAGAGAGAGAGAGAGAGAGAGAGAGAGAGAGAATATACATGGATAACAGGAGCCCTCTTGTCCCTTAACGAAGTCATCTGCCAGGGTAAACTAGTTAGGCCTACGCTCAGCATCTACATAATGTGAGGAAAGGATAGCAAAAGAGACTCCCACCCTCAAAGCTGCCCCATTAGTTTTTTTATTATTATTATTATTATTATTATTAATTATTATTATTATCAGACTGCAGAGGTAGATAGCACAGTTCGTTCCCTGAGTCCCGCAGCTTTCAGTGAGTAAGATCGCGTCATGTACTCTTACGAAATTCATCATATTCACCTCTTTCTCTCAGCGGGGGATGAATTTCGCTTCCTGGCGGTCAGCACTCCACTCCTTTACCATTTGACTGGGAAAAAATGGTTCACTTTAGCTTTACTGGAGTTTTATGTCACTGTTTTTTTCATTTTTCCAATCGTGTTTGTTCATAACCACTACACTCTGTTCATATTAACTGACCTAAAATTGCCATCTGTTCAACATGAATGCTTAGCTGTAACAAGGGGGTAACACTTGAATGTGATGCCCGTAAGGAAGAAGTGTAAGGGTAAGGTTAAAACATTGGAAAGTGATGCTAGTAACGAAGAAGTGTAAGGGAAAGGTTGTAGAGCCTTAGTATTTTCTTGTTTTGCCTTTGGGCCAAGGAAAATATGCTGCCAAAAGGACAAAAGCCGCCGCATATTAAGACCACATACCTCGCACGAAATAGTCTTTGATTATCTGATAGAGCCTGCTGCGTGCCTTAATTATGCGTCCTTGTTCATCAGCCAGTCTTCTTCACCTCTTATAACTCCATGTTTCTGGTATTAAGCAACCCTGGGGACGTAAATATGTGGTTGCTGCATCATAGACCCTGGACCATTTTCTCAAACATCCATAAACCAGATCAACATACTTTGCCGCTGTCATAAAATCTTCATGGAGTTCACCCGTTTCCTTTTTATGTATGTGTCTGTATCTGTCTATCTGTCTATCTATTTGCTACTGTCCTAAAATCTTCATAGTGTTCCAGTTTTCATTGTTTGTTTTTCTGTCTGTCTGTCTACGTGTATTTGCCCCTGTCCTAAAATTTTCATAGTGTTTCAGTTTCCTTCCGTCTGTCAACGTATCTCTATCTGCATCTGTCTATATTTGCTAGTCATAAAATCGTCATAGTATTTACGTTTTCCTTATCTGTCTATCTATATCTGTATTTATCAGTCTGTGCAGTATCCGTTTGTACTTGCCACTGTCATATAATCTATTTTGTTTACCAGTTTTCCTTTATCTCTCTATCTCTACCTGTTTATCTGTATCTATCTATATCTATTTATCTGTGTATGTCTTATCTATATCCATCTTCCACACCAAAATGCCTAACACCTCCCATCATCCCTCCCAAATCCCCTTGACATGGGCCTACGACCTTTTCACAGCCGTTAAGGTCATAAATATCCCAACAGTCCTCGCCTACTTTGCCCACCAAGCACCTTACTGTAAATAATTGACCTACACATCCTCTCCCACGCAGTTAATCACTCACCTCTGTTTTCTGTCTTACCTTCTCATTTATTTTCTGTCTGAAGTCTTACCTACAGTGTTATGTAGACTTACTTCACGATGCTTTTTACAGAAAGAAGGAAAGAGGGAGAGAGGGAGGGAGAGAAAGTCATGAGGAGGAGCGAAGGAGGGAGGGAAAAAGTACAAGGACTGAAAAGAGGAGGTTTTACGTGTAGAAAATAGCGAGGAAGAGATATAGTGTGGGGAGAGGAAGGGAAGAAGAATGAAATGTGGGGGGGAAGAAAGAAGGGAAAAGGACAATGAGCACTAAAGACTGAGGAAGAAGGCGAGAAGACGGGGAGAGGGGGAAACGAGGAAGGAAGGAACAAAGGAAGTGATGGTTTAGGAGAGGTATAAAGTGTGGAGGGAGTAAGGTGGTAGAAGGGCAGGGGATGAGAGAGAGAGAGAGAGAGAGAGAGAGAGAGGAGGAAAAAGGAAGAAACCAAGGAAATGATGGTATAGGAAAGAGATTAAGAAGGAAATGTGGAGAGAATGAGGTGGTAGAAGAGCAGGAGTTGAGAGAGAGAGAGAGAGAGAGAGAGAGAGAGAGAGAGAGAGAGAGAGAGAGAGAGAGAGAGAGAGAGAGAGAGAGAGAGAGAGAGAGGACACCTTAGCCTCCAAGTGATTAAAAAAAAAAAAAAAACAGCCACCCAAAACTTCGCTCTAATTAATCTTACACCAAAAAGAAAATCTCAGAAAAAAATATAAAATCTTGTGAGTATTTTTAACGCTTGAGAAAAATGCCGTAAGAGTTTGAAAGGCAAATTGTGTGATGTTTGAGCGGTGATTTCAAGAATATGGACTCTTGACTAGGCTGGAATGGGGTTGTTTGGCATGGGAATTGTGGTAGTTGTGGTTGTTTGTGTTGTTGTGGTACTGGTGTTTTTCTTGTGTGTGTGTGTGTGGTGGGAATGGTGGTAGCTGTGGTTATCTGGGTGTTTGTCGTGGTACTGGTGTTTTTCTTGGTGATTGTGGTTGATGTGGTGGGGATGGTGGTAGTTGTCTGGGTGTTTTGGTAGTTGCGGTGGGAATGGTAGTAGTTGTCTCGGTGTTTTGGTAGTCGTGGTGGGAATGGTAGCAGTTGTGGGTGTTTGGGTGTATGTCGTTGTGGTAGTAGTGTTGTTCTTGTTTGTGTGGTGGTAGTTTTGGTGGAAGTGGTGGTAGTTGTGGTTGTTTGTTATTTCTTTGTTTGTGATGTGGTACTTCTGCCTGTCTGGGTGTTTGTGATTGTTGTGATAGTGATGTTTTTATTTGTAGTGTTTGTGGTGATGGTATTTGTGCTTGTCTGGGTGTTTGTGGTTGTTGTGGTACCGTAGTAGGTGTGTTTTTGGTGCTTTTGGTAGTTATGATGGTGATTGTGTGTGTGTGTGTGTGTGTGTGTGTGTGTGTGTGTGTGTGTGTGTGTGTGTGTGTGTGTGTGTGTGTGTGTGTGTGTGTGTGTGTGTGTGTGTGTGTGTGTAGCGGTTGTTGTGGTTGTGTGTGTGTGTGTGTGTGTGTGTGTGTGTGTAGTGATGGCAGTTGTGGTTGTGGAATTTGTCTTTGTGATTGTTGTTGTTATGGTGGTAGTGGTATTTTATTGATGTGGTAGTTCTTGGTAGGAGTGGTGGTAGGTGTGGTTGTGGTGGTGTTGGTAGGAGGTTGGTTGTTGCGGTGGTGGCTTTCTTCCTTGTGGTACTTGTGGTGAGAGAGAGAGAGAGAGAGAGAGAGAGAGCTTACAAGATAATCAGATTAGTGAACTAAGCAGCTCTTTCTCCTTGCCACTTGCTGCCTCTCCTTGTATTCTTCATTAATTTTACTGTGTACATTTTCGTGGCACAAACAATCTTCTCTCTCTCTCTCTCTCTCTCTCTCTCTCAGCCATTCCCAGCACCTGTCGCCCCCCGTGAGGATATTAACTTCCTTTCTTTACCATCCTCTTCCCCTTCCTCTTCCTCATTTTCAGTTTCTCACTCCTTTATTTCCTTATTATTTTGCTTTTGTATTATCTTGTTATATTATTGCATTTTTTTTTTCTTCTTCATTTGCTTTATCTTCGTCTTCTTCATTTCTTCGTCTTTTTTTTCTCTTCGTCTTCTTCATTTCTTCGTCTTTTTTTTCTCTTCGTCTTCTTCATTTCTTCTTTTTCTCCTCTTCCTTCTCTTCTTCATCTTCTTCTTTCTTTTCCTCCTCCTCCTCCTCCTCCTCCTCCTCCTTCTTGTTCTTCTTCTTCTTCTTCTTCTTCTTCTTTTTCCTCCTCCTCCTCCTCCTATTCTTGTGTTCGTGGTGGTTGTAATCCTCTCAAACTTTTTCCCACTTCATCAAAGTTTGGCTCTTACTTCCACTTGCCACCCACCTACACCCACGTGCACCATCCACCTGTACCACTCACCTGCACCCACCTACACAACCCTCCTGCACCACCCTTTTTCACTACCCACTTACGCCACCCACCTACATCACCCACCTGTCTCATGCACCCTCACACACCTGTGTGCCACCCACCTACACCACCCACCTACACTCATCTGCATCATCAACTCCCACCCACATACACTCATCTTCACCACCCACTTCCACCCACCTACATCACTCGCCTACACGAACTTGCACCACACAACTCCTTGTCCTGTTGCACGTACTCTCACCACCTATACCACCCACCTACACTCAACTGCACTATCCTTTCCCACCCACATTTACTGCCCATCACCTCCACGCATCTGCACCTGCCCACATCCAGGTATAAAGCGTTACTAATTTGTTTTCCTGTCTTCCAGGTAAGGGAGTTGAGCGAGGAAGGCTTCACGGCATTCTAGCGGTAAGGAGAGAAGTGAACTATATGCCCGTGTGTGTGTGTGTGTGTGTGTGTGTGTGTGTGTGTGTGTAGTGATGATATTAAGTGGTCAGAGGTCTTATCAGGAATATATGATATTTTTCCTAATGGTTCCCTATCCCCCCAAAAGTATACAAATAACAGTAGTAGCAGTAGCAGTAGTTGTAGTTTTTGTTGTATTCGTGTGAAATATGATAAAGTTATAGGCTGTTGTTGTTGCGTATATATATGAAAAATGATCAAGTAATAGGCCTTCCACGCTTCAAAGTGAGGAACGTGTTTAAACGAGCAAGTATGGTGATGTTATTATACCTTACTAGCGATGGTCATAAGTCCACTTTACCTTCACCAGGCTCCGAGATAAGCGTGTTATGGTGCTAAGTTTGGCTGTGTTTTTCCAGCAGTGTGGTGATGAGGTTTAAGAAAGCCACGCAAACAACATGTACTGTATTTTCATAAACTTTTCAACGGTCTAGGTAGGTCATATAATTCCCGAGAAAGACCAATGTTTTTTTTCGCATTGGCGCGTCTTGACTTTTTTTTCAAACAGTATGGCGGCAAATTTCGAGAAGTAAGTGAAGAAACACCTGTTACTTTACCATAAGCTTTCCAAAGATGAGGGAGGGGGAGGCCAAGGATGAGATGTAGGGATGGAGTAGAGAGGTATTATATGAGAGAGGGGGCTGTGAGCTAAGGGGAAGGCAGTGAAATGGCGGGGAACAGGGCGACATGGAGGCGATTTGTTTGTGTCCACCCCTTACGGGAATAAGGCGTCTGGCAATAGATAGAAAAATACATTAAGCGTCATCTTACCGAAGTGATCACCCCTTCACTCCAATGGCGTGTTTTGTATACCTTGGTACTCGAACACAATTTTATTCAGCTTAGGAGAGGCTTCTGATTCTCTCTCTCTCTCTCTACATCTCCGTAAGCTCAGTTAAATCGTCTGATAGGGGCATCTTAAGCTGAATAAAATCGTGAGGTAGCGGCAAGAGAAAAAAATATAAGTCATCATGCTAAAGGGCTTCAAATAATCCATCTGTGTGTGTGTGTGTGTGTGTGTGTGTGTGTGTGTGTGTGTGTGTGTGTGTGTGTGTGTGTGTGTGTGTGTGTGTCTTCAAATCTTTTTCGCCTACAAACACAAAATGGTCGCTGGTGAATTATGTATGTCTGTAATGCCGCTGGCGATACGATAAGCGGATCGGCCGAGACATTTTCGTGTGTGTGGAGAAAGAAAGAGAGAGAGAGAGAGAGAGAGAGAGAGATGTTTTATTATCGCTCTTTTTTTCTCCTTCCCCTCCCATTCTGTCTTATCCCTTCTCTCTCTCTCTCTCTCCCCTGGTGAGAAAAGGCGACATGAGCGACATCAATAGCGCGAACAGGTGACAGTAATTGCCATTATAAATGGGCGATGAGTTGGCAGGGAGAAAGAGAGAGAGAGAGAGAGAGAGAGAGAGAGAGAGAGGTTACCTTCTGAATCTGTTTCTATCTACTGTTTATGGTTTCAGTCTTTTCGAATACCCTGTAGGTACATCAGAATATATTGAATCTCTCTCTCTCTCTCTCTCACACACACACACACACACACACACACACACACACACACACACACACACACACACACACACACACACACACACACACACACACGGGTAATTCTGACTAATCCTTGTATCAGTTGTCATCCACCTAATCCCAGAGCTGATCTTGGTCGGCTCTGACAAAAGCACCTGTAGGCTTGTCTCACTCCACGTACCCACATCTTCAGCCAATCCAATCTCACCCCTATTCTCTCTCTCTCTCTCTCTCTCTCTCTCTCTCTCTCTCTCTCTCTCTCTTTCTCGTCCGATTGCCGTTAATGAAAAAAATGCCTGGTTTTAATTTCCCACCTGCCTGTTCCCTTGGCCCCTCACCAGGTGTTTTTTTTTAGGCATGGCTGCGACTGAAAGCACTCCACACACCCTGACCACGACGCCCTTATTTCATCCCATTATTCTGTCCTGCCCCTCCCAGCCTGTTTTCTTTGTGTGTGTGTGTGTGTGTGTGTGTGTGTGTGTGTGTGTGTGTGTGTGTGTGTGAATTTTTATGCTATCTTGAGACGATTTTACGAACTTGTGGAGAAACGTGTCGCCATGAAGGGGTAGAAGCGATCTCCATTAATCTTTGCACTCTGCCCCCACAAAGCCGAGAAAAATAATTAGATATGCTTCTTTCACCATAACTGGGCCAGATTTTTGTCCTTTTGCAGCTTATTTCACATAGCTTCATGGCAGAATGAGACAATACTCTGTCCGTGCATCCTTTCCGTAGAGCTTATTCGTGGCATCGTATTCTATTGTAATGTTTCAGCTCAGCACTGAAGTTGGAGAGATGGCAGTTTTAGGCCAAGTTAGAGAAAACAGGTATAGTTAACAGGCATAAAGCGACACCACGTCCTGTGAATCAGTGAGTAAATGACACTTTATTCCATCTCAACCCACCTTTCTACGCGTTATCCTCAGCCTTATCCCGAGTCCTCTGATTTGCCATCGTATTCTTTACCTACGTAATTAGACAGTAAGTGAGTCTTAATTTTGCGGGTGAATTACCTAATGGGAACCGTAAGATCTGTGTGGTCTGTGTATCCTTGTAACTTGGCACACCGTTACCTTTCTTCTTTCCAACTCAGCCCACGTTAAAAACAGCTCATCTTGGCTCAACTACGGTCCTTCATCACACACACACACACACACACACACACACACACACACAGGTTCAGCTTTACCCTGGCTCAGCTGTAGTGCTTCATTCCACCCCTTCCGACCTTCATGCATTATAATTTTCCACCTTAGCCTAGATCAAGGTTTCTCATAAGTTACCCAGTGAGTTAAATTAGATTTTTTCTGGGGTAATAGATGCATAAAACTGTCATCGTCTTAATTCGATTTCTCTTGTTTACGTCAGGTATGGAGTCTTGTAGGGATTATTTATCTATCTATCCTCTATCTATATACCTAGGCTGCTTCCCCCAAGGAAAGGGATTATTTATACTGTGTTGATATCAGTGCTGTGAGTTGTTCAAATAGAAGACTTACTCCGATTTATGGAAATGTTTAGAGGGAATATATAGCCATTTAGTACCGTAAGTGGTGATCATAAAACCATGTGACGCCTGGTGATCTGGTGGGTTAAGGCGCTTTAACCGAGTGGGGTCGTAAGAATTTATATCCTAATGGGTGGTTCTAGTTCGTTGTTATCGTCCGCCTTTAGTAAGACGGAACGATAATGTTTTTACCCGCATCTGTGTGTGTGTGTTGCTGTTGCCTTTGTCTGTGTATCTGATCTGTTACCATTATATCTCATGAACGGCTCGAGTTATCAGCATGAAACCTTCAGGGTATCAAGATTTGGCCAAAATATTGGACGAGGTCGATAATGCTCACTCGGGGTCAAGGCCAAGGTAACCAAAATGGCTGCCAAAGGTCAACTAGTTTTTATCGCCTGCCTTTAGCACATTGTAGGAGTATCTCATGAACAGCTTGAGCCATCAACATGAAGCCTTCAGAGTGTCAAGATGTGGCCAGAATCTTAGACAGGTTCGAAAATACTCACTCGGGCTCGAGGTCAATGTCACCAAAATGGCCGTCAAAGGTCAACTAGTTTCTTTAACATGGATTGGTTTTTTGTGAAACACATTGACTGAATTCCGTAGAGATTTGCGAATATTCTTCGCATTTGGTGTGTAAGTAGCTTGTAACTCGCCCAACAGCATTTTCTTGGAGCGATTAGCATTTGGCTCTCGAATGCTTTTCTTTCATTTAGATAATGCCACCCACGGGCGAGTTACGTTGATCTCCCGTGCCTTAAATGTCGGGGACTAGGTAGCCTAGACTCGGAACCGTACGTTCCTGATGGAACAAAAAATGATTAGATGATGATACAATCGGTATGTTTTCTATATGTTGATATAATTCCTTCATACTTAGTGGGTGTATGATTCCTCCATTCTTAGTTTCCTTTGGAAACATTACTCAGAGAGGTAAATAATTGCCATGCACAATATAATGTGTAGTGGCAGTTTTAGAGGTTGTGTTCAGCTCGGGTGGTGGACGAGGCGAGGTAAACTTTATCGCTACACCAGTAGAAAAAGATCAGTTTTCACCCTTCTGTTTCCGCCTCCTTCAGACTGTTTTGGTGACACGTAAGGAACATTGCATAGAATTCTTTCTTCACTTTCCCCAACGATAGTTCTGTATTTGTAAATAAACTGAACTTTTAATAATTACGAATTAGTACGACTCTGGGGTTATTCATATTTTTGATTCCTAGAATCAAATTGCAGTTGAACTCTCAACCATCCTCCAGTTACAGAGATAGTAGCCATAGTGGGTAGTGGGTCAGGGTAGGTGAGAAAATGGGTAGGTCCTCAAGGGAAAGAAAAAAGTGGAGAAACCGCTGATCTAAATCCAATCCAATCCATCACTCCATCACATCATACCTTCATGCACTTTATTCTTCCTCTTTTCTCGTCCTGTACCAAGCCCAATTGTTCATTCTGTCACAGCGTACACTCATGTTCTTTACACTTCTTTATTTTCCTCATATCTTATCATTCTTTACATCAAACTAGTCCTTTATTCTTCTCCAGTTTATCCTGATGCTCTTACACCCTATCGTATATTAACTCCAGTCGTATATTCTGCTGCATCCCATCTTGCTACATACACACCTTAGCTTCACTCACCCTTTAGTCGTATTTACTCACTTGATGAAAAACTTTTGAGTGTATTCAGAACGTATCAATATATGATTAGTAAAGATGATAGCAAGTTCAGTGGACGAGAGGACTCCTTGACTGTAACCTCTAACTCGAGTAAAATATAATAAAAAAATATGAAAGGATCAAATATGTAAAAAAAAAAACGTACTCATGATATTAGTGATTAGGGTTTCTGCTGGCTTCATTAGAAGGGATTTGCTGTCAGCCAAATAAAATCGTCTGGCGGTAGGAAGAACAAAGGAAGTCATCACCTTACTGAGGAGGTTAAATAGGAATGAAGGGAAGGAGGGACAGTGTGACGACAAACGGAGGGTGAGAGGGAGAGAGAGAGAGAAAGGGTGGGGGAGGATGGAAAGGAGGAAGAGAGAAGTGGATGGAGGGAGGAGAAGGAAGGAAGAAGAAATGGACGGATTTGGAGGAAGTGGAAGGAGAGAGAGAAGAAATTACTTGGAGGGAGCGGAAGGAAGGAAAGGAGAGGGAGAAGGAAGAACTGGGAAGAGGAGAAAAGAGGAAAAGAAGGGAGGACTGGGAGGGAGGGAAAGGAGGGACAGAAGAAGGGGAGAAGGAAGGAGTGGGAGGGAGGGAGGGATGGCAGAGGAGGGAGGGAGGGAGGGAGGGAAGTATCCGGAGAGACTTCATCGATTATTGAACCAGACAGAATGATAACAAGATTTGCTGGGGAGGTGGGCAGGGCGGTGGGGAGGTAGGTGGTGGGGAGGTGGAGGGGAAGATGGTGGGGAGGGGGTGGATAGGTGGAGGGGAAAGTGGAGGTGAGAGTGGCGGGTAAGTGGAGGGGAAGGTTAGTGGACTGGTGGTGGGGAGAGTGGCCAGTAAGTGGTGGGAAGGTTAATGGGTAAGTGGTGGAGAAGGTAATGGGCAGGTGGTGTAGAAGGTAATGCGTTGGTGGTGGGGAGGGTGGTGGGTAGGTAGTGGGGAGGGTAGTGGGTAAGTGGTGGGAAGGGTGGCGCGTAGGTAGTGGGGGGAGTAGTGGTTAGGTAGTGGGGAAGGTAGTGAGTAGGCAGTAGGAAGTGGGGAGGATATTGGGTGATTAGGAATTTTTGGAGGGTATTGGGAAACTTGAGAGCTTGTGAGATGCGGTAAGTGATACAAAGAAAAACGGAGCTATATGGGAAAGCTTATTGAGAGAGAGAGAGAGAGAGAGAGAGAGAGAGAGAGAGAGAGAGAGAGAGAGAGAGAGAGAGAGAGAGAGAGAGAGAGAGAGAGAGAGAGAGAAAGAAAGAGAGAGAGAGAGAGAGAGAGAGAGAGCTACCCCATTCTTTATTCTGCAAAATATAAAAGCAGTGTCTCCCATGGTTTCGTCAGCAGTAGAATTATTACTGGGCAAACAGCAGACCATTCTGTTTAGTCGAGAGTGAGTGTAGGAGCCTGAGAGTGTTAATCCCTTGTATCCTATGACTATTTTATTTTATTGTTACTACCAGACAATTATTTCCATTTTTCGGGAGACCTGGTGTAGTGATCACGGGGGATATGAAGGCCGCCTTTAACATCACCATTAAAAAAAATTCTCTCTGAAGCAGAATACTCGTACAATAGTTTAGGAATAGGAGGAACATAGTGAATAATACGCCATTGGACTGAAAGGGTTGATACTGTCTCCTCTAATACCCGTGTAGCTTCTTCAATTTTAATATCATACCCAGGCTTAAACCAGACGATTTTATTCAACTGAGGGCGAGGCGAAGGAACCAGAGTGTGTTAAAAGAAAAAAATTGTACCGTTCATACTTCCTGTGTCACCATACGCAGTGACCTGGGAAATATCATAATGGAATCCTGTAGTGTTGAAATAATTTTTTAATCGAGTTTTGAAATGAAATTAAAATGCACGCTATTGATATTTTTAGCACCAACCACTCTTTCCGGCAGATTGTTGCAGTATTTTTGTTTGCCGAAAATTTTGCTGTTTCTCGTGTGTGTGTGTGTGTGTGTGTGTGTGTGTGTGTGTGTTTTAAGTAGGTCTGGCACCTTGTTTAAATATATTACTATGCCAAATTAATTTATGATGGTGATGATTTTGATGATTTATTACTGATGGTTTTGTTCTTTGTTTTACCATTAAATTCATCTCATTAACATCCAAGCTTCTGTCACATCCACGACTGAGGGAAATCGTCTCATAATAGCTTAAGTAATTAGTGGCAGACGCGACCATTAGATGATTAATAGAGAGCTAATTAACACTGAGGCTGCTATGACTCACTGCTTAATAACTGATATGGAATTGGCAAGGATTAAGCGGTAGAGTTGACGTCACTATGAAAGGGTTAATCCGCGTCGCAGTGTCCCTTTTTTTCCGGATAAGTTTTTCGTGATTGACGTTGCATTTTATGTTTTGTATACTGAAATTTGAGTGATATTAAATATAGTTTTTTGGCGGGAATACATTATATATTTTTACAGCATTTATTATATATTCATTAATTAATTTATTCGATTTGCCTCGGGAAGTAGCCTGCAACAGTAATTGGATAAATTTGTTAACCTTTTTTTTTTTTTAGTCATTAATTTTCATCAGCATATTTTACACGTTTGCCTCAGGACTTCGTTTATAATTTATTCTTGCTATTGCCAGATGATTTTATTCCAGTTTTATCATTATTGTTATTGTTAGTGAACCCCCTGTTACTGAAGGGGTTAATGAAGGCTATAGCAAACCCCAGCCTACAGTTCTAAAAGTCTCTCGAGTTACTGTGTGGAGGTAGAGAGATAATCGTCACTGAACAGAGGTTAACCTGTTTAGGTCGCTGACGTATTTTATTACTGATTCATCCAGGTGATTTTATTGAGACTGGTGAGACCTCTGTTAGTGAAGGGGTAAGTCAAGGCCATAATTAACCCTCCAGTTCGGGAATCTCACCAGAAAGCGGAAATAAAAAATAAAAAAATAAAAGAAGGTGGGATTGAAAAGGTTAACTGTGCTAGGGAAGAAGTGCTGAATCCGATCTAGTCCTGTACATGTGGTGTTGCTACACTCCGTCCACTTTACCTTGGCCCAAATTTGGTATCTCTTTCTGAGCTGTAGCAGGAGATTAATACAAGAATATAATGTTAGTCACGAAGAAGGGCGATGGAAAGACTGAAGAGCCGTAGTACTGTCTTGCTACAAAACAACGCAAATGTCCGCCAGTTAAGTTGGACGAATACTAGAATATGATGCTAGTCACGAAGAAGGGCTGTGAAAGTTTGAAGAGCCGTAGTACTGTCTTCTGCCGCTGAGTTGCTGGAAATTCCTGCAGAACTACGAAAATATGCGCCAGTAAAGGTCGACGAATTACAGTGACGTATAAGAGTACAAATGATCACTTTGCATTTTGTCGATGGCGTTTTTTCTAACACATCCTAGCATCGTGTTTGTTTTGGTTGGGTTGTAGCATAAGAGGCTTCGTAACGTGTTTTCCCCGGCGATTTATTTTGTGTATTACAGTTGGGCATTCATTTTTGTGTTATATGGTTTTGCTGTCATAATGTGTTTCGATGGGAGAGGAGGATACAGAGGTGTAATGTGCAAAATAAATCATTAATGAAGAGGTGTTACAGAGTCTCCAGAATCACTTAAAATGCGACTCTCAGTTCTGTACTCGTTAAAATTTTCGAGATAATTAGTGATAATCACCCAATTACCTTTTCCTTCCATCTCCTGCGTGTCAGATATCAAGCCATAAGATTCACAAGGGCGTATAAGCCTACCACAGATTTTCTAGTTTTATATAGAAATAATAGGTTGGGAAAATGTTATACTGCATTGCTTTGTAGACTAAATGCCCCCTCCCTCCTTTTATTAAGACCAATATATCAGAATGTGTAGTTGGTTGCCGAAAATTCATCCATCTATCCATCCATTCAGTCGTTCAAATTCATTCATTCATAAATTCAATCATTCATCCACCGATCCATCCACCCATCGATCCATTAATTGATTGATTGATTGATTGACTGATTCATTCCTTCATCCATCCATCCATCAGTCTGTTTTATATTGCCCTGTCGGACGCGCGTGGACCCCCGACAGTGATACCCAGTCCAGATGTTTATTTCGAGAACAGCGCTCGCCCTCCGGAAGTAGCGTGAATAAGTTAGAGAGAGAGAGAGAGAGAGAGAGAGAGAGAGAGAGAGAGAGAGAGACTTCCCTGCTGTGATTTTCTTTCTCAGTAGCTTATCTAACACATTTTCTTCAGCATTCCCCTAAGAATAGCAACTCGATAGTCTCTTCAGGGGCTGGTGATTCCTGCCATTACTGCAGATTTCGTTAACTGGGGTGTGCACATTTTTCAGTAAAGTAACCCCCCCCCAAAAAAAAAGGGGGGTCGGTAGGACGTAGGGAAAATGTGGGAGAATGTCTTAGAGTTTTGGTAAATTCATACGCCGTAGCAGATCAGCTTAAATTGTCTCACGCGTGCTTAAAAATTGATAATAAAGGCAGACCGGATTAATAACATAGAAGAGAATGGATAATTAACGTGAAAAGGAATGCATAAATTACATAAAAGAGAATATTAGCTTGCAATATGCGGAAATTAACTGGTAAGGAAAATGCGGTAGGGAGGCTCATTAACCGACGCTTTAGCCCATGGGATCTGCAAATATGCTGGCCTGCGCTTCAGCGGGTTCATAGGCGATGCAGCAAAGTGGAAAAAGTCTAGAGAGGCCTTGATCCTAACGTGGGCTTAAACAGATGATGGTGATGATGATGATGATGGTGTGAGTAGCGGGGATGATGATGGTGGTGATCCGAGAAGCGGGGAGGGGGAAGGTAGTGAGGAGGTGAGAGGATTATTAGAGATGTAGGGAGAGTAGTTGGTGGGGAGGATAGTGGGTAGCAGGGGTGTAGGAAAGGCAGTTGAAATGATGGGAAGGGTGGAGGATGAAAGGAGAGGAAGGAAAATAGGAAGACTACTTGGTATTTTGGAAAGGAAAATGAAAAGAGGTGAGGGATAAAAGGAGAGGGAATGAAAAGGAGGGGGAGAGGTGGAGGATAAAGGAAGTGAAGTCATGAGATTGGGAGGGTAGTGCCGGATGTTGGAAAGAAAAATGAAGAAGTGGGGAGAGAGGGGAGGGAGGATTTGGGGAAGGTGGTGAGGAAGGCGATGGTAGATGGGGAATGGGGAGGGAAGTAAAAGGACTGCGGGGATGTGAGGTGATGAATATATTATGGATGAAGGGAGGGGAGTAATTAGATTGGGAAAGTACTATAGAAGAGTGAGTGAGAAGGGTGATGAAGAGGTAAGGAGGGAAGGGATATGAGAGGGTTGTGAGAAGGTGGCGTGAAGGGGTTAGGGAAGTGGTGAGGGGAGTAAAAAGGTGATGGTAATGGGGAGTTTGTGAGAAGGTGAGATAGTGGGGAAACCGTCTGGGTAGTGGAGGAGGGTTGGGAGGTCCTTTGTGTTTTTCTCTCCTTAATATCATTTACAAAACCGCCGCGAATGGACCGTTATGTCCTTTGCTGTTTGCTTTCCTTTGTACGGAGCATACTGAAGAGGGGAAGGGTAGGGGGGTACGTAGGGGGGGGGAATGTGGAGAGTGATGAGAGTGGAGAGTAGATGGGTAGGTGAGGGGGAGGGGGACGTAGGAGAGGGTGTGCGGAGTGAAGAAGGGGACGATAGGGAGAACTTAGGGAGGAGGAGTAAGTAAAGGGATGAGTATATGGAGGAGGTAAGGAGGAGGAGTAGGCATGGAGGGGTTTAGGAGTGAAAGGGGAAGGGTAAGGGGAGGGTGGTGAGGTGAGAGGTAAATAGGAGGGGTGTGAGGAGGGTATGGGGGAGGTGGGGATGATGGGGAAGCAGGAAGGAGTGTGGAGAATAGTAAGAGGGAGGATGATGATGGATGGGTGTTGGGTATTTGATAGGTTTAGTGATGGATGAAATGATGACGGCCTAGGATGGGTGGATGGATGGCCTGACACACACACACACACACACACACACACACACACACACACACACACACACACACACACACACACACACACACACACACACACACACACAGTGAGTAATAGAAAAATATGTCGTATGTGTTTGTGTTTTTTTGTGTTTGAGTCCATACAAGAATGAGGGAAATAGATAGATAGATAGGTAGATAGCGCTTGCGTGCGTGTGTACGTCTGTGTGTGTGTGTGTGTGTGTGTGTGTGTGTGTGTATGGGTGTGGGTAGGTGTGTTTTACTGTCCATCAAAACTTTAAATCCCCAAATCCTCATGCATTTCCATTCCTCCCACCCTCCCCACCTCCCTCTTCTGTACCTCCCCTTCCCCCACCCCCTCCCTCTGTCCCTTCCCTCCTCCTCGCTTCGGTCTTTCCTCCCATTTATCTTCTGTCCATCCTTTCCTCCCCTTATTTTCCTTCCAACATCCTTTCAGATACTTTTCTACTCCCTCTCTTCCTCCGTCACATCTCTCTGCATCTTCCTTCCTACCATCCCCCTCTTTCTCTCGCACCCTTGTCTTCCCTTGCCCTCCCCTCTTTCCTTTCACTCCTCTTCCTCCCGCACCCTTTACTTCCCTTGCATCCATTCACACCTTCATGCCCCTCATCCGGATATCTTCGCTTTCCATTCAGCACCTCTCACATAAAGCTTTCTCCTCCTAACCCTTTCCCCTCTCTGCTTCCTGTCCCTTCTCCTTTTACCTCTCCCCTCCCTTCCGTCCACACAACACCCTCGTCTCTTTCCGTCCTTTGTCTCTCCCCCTCTCTCCATTCCTCATCCAATTCCTCACTACATTCCCTTCCACCCATTGTCTTCCTCTCCCTCACTTGTTAAGTCTACCTCGCTCTCTTCCTTTTCACCACCCATTCTCTTCCATCCACTGTCAGTATCCCCCCTTTCTCCCTCTTCCCTTACCACCCACCTATCCTTCTCAACTCGTATTGTATCTTTATCTCCATCGATCATTCCCCTCTTTCAGTAATTCCATCCTCCCACTTTCTTACCGTCTCTAGCATCCCTATTCTTTCCTTCATTCCTTCTCTGTCTCTTCCTTTCCCTTCCTCTACCCTATCTGCCTCAGCCTTCCAGCCCTCACTTCCCTTTCCTTCTGACTCACTTTTCACGTCCCCCCTCCTCTCTCTCTCTCTCTCTCTCTCTCCTCTTCCCGCTCGCTCCCCTTCCTTTCTCATTCATCTATGTCCTGAGGCGGCTTTTGACACCTCCTACCTATTGATCTATTTTTTTTTTTTAATTACACCATTATTTTCTGCTGTATATTTATTTACGTATATTCATCACTACATGTACTCTGTTCACCTTAACTGTGCGTAAAATTAGCATCTTGTCCTCAGTCCTGTGCTGTAACAAGATATTAAAACTAGAGTATGGTGCTAATCACGAGGAAGTGCTATGGAAAGGAGGGAGCGTTGTAGTATTGTCTTTTTCTGCTGTTGAGCTACGAGTAATAAGCTGCAAAAGGATGAAGATTTCTTTTTGGTTAAAATGAACGAACTTTACAATAGACAACATAAGCAACATAATTATACGAGGATATTAACTCTTTAAATGCAGAAGTAAATGGTCAGCAAGAGGTGCTATAGTCCCTTCACCTTGACTTGGTACAGAAATTCACCTTTTTATTGTTTATTTCACGTAACTTAGGGGTAGATAAAACAATATTATAGCCCCGCATCCTTTCCATAGCACTTCTTTGTGACTAGCATCTTATTCCAGTGTTAATAAGTTGTCACAAATCAGCATTCCAGATGGAGGTATGGTATTTTTAAGCCATGTTAAGTAAAAATAGTATAGGGACCCTTTTTAACGACCTGGAATATGACCCCCAGGTTTACCATTTTCCCCCTGACCACGTTCCTCTTCATCCCTGTACATTCCCCCTCTCGTCTTACCACCCATCTTTCCTCATTCCCTCCCCTACCCTGTCACCACTCCATGACCTCACTTTCATCTACCCTTAAACCTGTCCAACTCCTTTTTTCTCTTTCCCTCCCTCCACCTACCCCCCTCCTCCCACCTTATCTCACCTCTCCTCACCTTTCATAACCCTGTCACATCTCTCGTGCCTTATATACTCCTTTCTCACCTTCACCCTCCTCACCCTTCTTCTCGTACCCTTTCCTCTACCATTCCTCCCACCTCTCACTTCTCCATTCTTCCCTTCCCTTCTCTTTTCTGTTCTTTTCTTTTCTCCATCCTTTCCTGTCACCACAGCTGCACTCTCACGTTCATCCCTCACACATCTCTCTTCATATCTTATCCCCTTCCCCTCCTCTCGTTTCTCTTTTTACCTCTCCCATTTCTTCACTCTGTCGCCTTGCTTTTATTTTTCCTCCACCCTCACCCTAATCCTTTCCCCTCTTTTTCTTTGCACCCCTTCCTCTATCATTCCTCCTGACCCACCTCCCCTCTCATAGTCTCTCGTCTCCTCACTCCTCGCCCACCCTCCGTTTCGCCTCTCACATCTTTCCTCCACCCTCACATTCATCTCTTTCATAGTACTGTGCCCCCACACTCCTTCCCTCCCGTCCTGTCCTGTCCTATCCTCTCGTCTCGTCTCCTCTCCTCTCTCTCCTCTCCTTTCATCTCCTCTCATCTCCTCTCCTCTCCCTTTTCGCACCCTGTCCCTCCCCCCACAATCATTTTTTTTTTCACCCTCTCTTCGCACTCGTCTCCACCCATCCACCTTCCTTGCACTCCACCCGACCCCTTTCCCTTTCCTCACTATTTTCTTCCCTCCCTCCCTCCCTCCGTCAACCCATTCTCCCCTTTCCTCTCACATTCATCTCTCTCAACCTCTCTTCGTTCACCCACCCCCACCCCGCCCCTTCCTCCGCCCCCTCACTCTTCACAGCCTATTATATGCCTATTAAGTCGTGGTAGAGAGGGAGCAAGGGGGGGGCGGCGTCCCCTGTTGGCTGCTGTGTGACTCCCAGGGGGGCTGTTAACTCACTCACCCACTCGCTCTTACTTTCTCACCCTCACCTCGTATATGTGTTAAGACCTGCTTGAAAGGTTGGGAGGCTTAGATTTGTGGGGGTGAAGGTTATTATTATTATTATTATTATTATTTATTATTATTATTATTGTTTTTATTCTTAGAGGGAAGGTATATGGAAGAACAGAGAAGGTATGGAAGATAATAAAATGTCTTGACTGATGAAGAAGATGGTTTTAGGAGTAATAGGGGATGTGTGGATCAGATATTTGTAGTAAGATAGTGGAAAAATCATGGGAAGAGGATAGTACAGTATTTTTTTTTTTTTTTTTTTAGCTTTTATGGATCTGGAAAAATTGTATGGAGAGGTGAATAGGAAGGGATTATAGAAGGTTTTATGTAGGCTGTGTATGGTTTATCTGTATCTGTGCTTGAATCTGTTTTTCCTATATATGCCTATCTATCTCTTTGTCCATATCTCTAATCTGTGTGTGTGTGTGTGTGTGTGTGTGTGTGTGTGTGTGTGTGTGTGTGTGTGTGTGTGAGGTCATACCTGGAGTTACGGAAAGCGGAGCGGGGCCGGGGAGATGAATGATGATGTACGAGTCTGAAGCATTTCACGTTTGACGGATGCAGGGGTTGCTGTGCTGGTTGCCTGTAGTGAGTAGGGGCTTTGCAGTCTGGTTCAGAGTTTTGCGAATATGAGTAACTTGGTTTGTAAGAGTCGAGGGGATCAGGACGCTTGAGCCGGATGTGGAGTACCAGGGTGTACGTCTGTTGGGTGGTTGGGGTTTATTGCTTACATAATGCCACTCGAGGAAGAGAGATGGTCACATGCCGAAGCTATATTGATCATCCTAGCCCTGGGTTCCTGCGCTTATGATGGAGTAGCAGAGGATTTGATTACCTACAAGAAAGTAATGATGGTAACTCCATTAATCTGACGAAGTATTTTTGCATTTCATTTCTTCCATATTCGGCCGATGTGGGGAAAGACCCTTTACTGAAGAGGTTAATGAAGGTTTTAGATATCCCCTCATGCTAGAAAAATCCCCCCTCCGCTGAATATAACCGTCTGGTGGTAGGAGGAATGAGGTGAAAAAAATCGTCATCATAAGTGTAGTTCAGCATAAGAGTCATGTTATTTTTCCCCCATTTTTCTGGCCAACAAAACCAAATAACCAAAATGTTATGCTTCGTGTACGCTAGTTTCCAAAATATATTCTAACTCGGAAAATATTAATTGGTGAGCGAACTGTGTAATCCCTCGCTTTTGCATTAATATTATAACGCCGGGCTCTCTCTCTCTCTCTCTCTTTTTTTTTTTTTCCAATAACAAATTGGAGTAAATATTGGTAGTGAAACGCGGCGGGAATCAACCGTAGAGTTTGAACAATTTCGTATAGGCTGCTTGAATCCGACGAAATATATTGTGTTTTATTTTCACGATGTTCAGACGATTTTCTTCAGCATAGGGAAGAGTATTCAGTGTGAGCAAAAAGGGGAGGGGAGATAAGGGAGAGAGAAAGATGAGTTTACAGAAGAGGGTTGGGGAGAGAGAAAGAACAGGTAAGGGAGAGAGGGAGGAAGGGAGGGAACGGGGAGCGAGAGAGGAAGTGGTGCAGAAAGAAAAAATAGTGAGAGGCAGAATGGGAGGAGAGGGGGGGAGAGAGGAAGACGGAGAGAAAAATGTGGATGTAGAGAGGGAGGAAGGGGAAGTAAACAGTGTCATTACTCTCTCTCTCTCTCTCTCTTTCTCTCACACACACACACACACACACACACACACACACACACTCTCTCTCTCTCTCTCTCTCTCTCTCTCTCTCTCTCTCACCTCATTAACTTCACCATTAGCTCCATTCATTTCCATTATTACCACCCATACATCTCATTCTCCCCTGTATTATGTATTTTGTATTAAAGGTTAGTCTCCGCATCGCTGTATTGATTAGCTTGGTTATGTAAGGGACGCGTTCTTGTAATTTTTAATATTTGATGATTTTTTAGAGATCAAAGAGATGGAAGGGGGGGATGGAGAGGGAAAGGGAAGAGAAGAGAGGAGGGGAGGAGAGGAGGATGAGGTGGAGGTGGAGGTGGAGGTGGAGGAAGAAGAAGAAGAAGAAGAAGAAGAAGAGAGAGAGAGAGAGAGAGAGAGAGAGAGAGAGAGAGAGAACATAAGAGAGTGGGGGGTTGGAGGAGGGAAAAGAGAAGGGAGGAGGGAGGAGAAGAGAAGAGAACAAGAAGAAGAAGAAGGAAAGACAGAGAGAGAGAGAGAGAGAGAGAGAGAGAAGTGCAAAAAAAAGAGGGGGGGAAGGCAAGAGGTGAGTGGACAAGAAAAGAGGAAGTGTGAGAGGATGTAAAAGTAGGGAGTGAGGGGAAGGGTGAGGGAACACGAAGGGGAGGGAGGGAGAGGGGAAGGAATGAGGGTGTGAGGGATGGATATAGTTACCCCATAAAATATAAATTGGTGTGAAAAATGGAGGGCATGGGAGAAATAAATCATAGGACTGAGAGAGAGAGAGAGAGAGAGAGAGAGAGATTCATCATAAAAGAAATATTAATCCCTTGTGAGTGGATATGATACGTTAAGGTAGATTTATAACCATAACGATTGCTATTATTCATATTCTCTTCCCCCACTTTATATATTTAGTTATTTTTTTACAGTTAAAGTGATTGTTTTGTTATTAAGTTCGACTGTTTATGCTTAAAATGTCGCCAACCAGTAGTTTATACAGACATAGGGTGTTCCACTGGCAGTTTTTATCAGCAGTATGATAGGCCAATTATTATGATATATCACGCAATACTGGGGTTGATATAATATTTACTGTACGTTGTTCTTTTTCCACTGCAGAGTGGCAAAAAATGTTTTTGCCCTCCTCTGTGTGTGTGTGTGTGTGTGTGTGTGTGTGTGTGTGTGTGTGTGTGTGTGTGTGTGTGTGTTCCCATTATATCTCATGAACGGCTTGAGCTATCAGCATGAAACATTCAGAGTATCAAGATATGGCCAAAATCTTCCGGCCCTTTCGGAATATATATAGAATAATAATTGAATAAAATCGCATGGCTTTACAAGAATAAGAATAATTAAATAATATCGTGTGACCAACAAGAATTAAATGGAAATAATACGTCATGGTGGTGAAGGGGTAAGGGATCCTCTCCACCTTCGGCCATCGTACCCAGACCCTTCAGAGAGCGTTTACCGAGGCAAGGTACGATGTATTGTTTCTGCCATTCTTTCCTACTCTCCTGGCTTTGCCCTGTGTGTGTGTGTGTGTGTGTGTGTGTGTGTGTGTGTGTGTGTGTGTGTGTGTGTGTGTGTGTGTGTGTGTGTGAGAGGGAGAGAGAGAGAGAGAGAGAGAGATTGCGTGTTGTGTATGTGTGTGCGCGCGCGACCCTCCTTTGTTCATGCATATTAACAAAGATAAATACGCTCTCCCCCACCCAACACCCCGCAAAAAAGAATCCTTACCCAGAGGATCGCTAGTTTCCCAATTATTGCTGTTCCAATTCACTTTTTTTTTTTTTCTCGTCAAGGCAAAATGAATGCATAGAGTAATTCAAGCCATACAGAGTTCAATATATATGCTGGTTTAATAGTAACAGCAGGCACACAGAAAGAAGAAAGTTATTGGAAAACGGTTTGAAATTTAATATGTTTTAAGAACGAGGATAAAATATGGATACTTTTTTTTCATTGTTGACTATTCGTATACTCATTCATCTCTCTCTCTCTCTCTCTCTCTCAAGATCGGATGACAAAAGAGCGAGTTGGACATGACATGGAGGGATGTAGGAGAGAGGGAGAGAAGAAAGGATCGTGCTCTGAGGGAGTAACCATTAAAGGTATTGGGTTCAGACGGAGGAGAGAAATGTGATGTAAGAGAGAGAGAGAGAAAGGGGGGGGGATACTCTGAGTTGCGAGGCCATGTGAAAGGACTCGAGAAGAGGAAACTACAAAAAAAAAGAGAGAGAGAGAGAAAGAGGGAGGTGGAGTGAGGTAAAGTGGAGTGGGGTGAGTTGGGGTGTGGTGAAGTGGGCTTGGGTCAAGTGGGGTGGCGTGTGGTGACTTGGGGTGAGGTGAAGTGGGATGGGGTGATTTGGGGTGAGGTGGAGTGATGTAGTGTGGGGTGAGATGATGTGGTAATTATGAGATGACGTGAAGTGCAATGGGATGTGGCAAGGTGATGTGAGGTAGGGTGAAGTGGGGTGATGTGATGTGAGGTATTATGAAGTAGGTTTAGGTAGAATGCTGTGGGATGGGATGGGGTGAGGTTGGATGGTGTGGAGTGGGTTTAAGGTAAGGAGAGGAGGTGGGGTTGGGTGGGTGACGTGAGAGGTGAGGTGGGATGAGGTGAGGAGATGTAAGATGAATGAGGTGAAGTTAGATAAAATGAGGTGGGGTGAGGTGAGATGAGGCATGACGTGGTGTAGGTTGTGATGGGTTTGGCAGAATGAGATGAGATGAAGTGAGGTGAGTTTAGGTGAGGCTGAGTGAGAAGTGGGAAGGGACAGGTGACGCAAGTAAAGGTTAGCGCCAAGACTCTCATCCCTCATGAAGTGGGTCGTGTACAATCACCTCTCACCATCACCCCCACCTCTCTTGTCACCCCGGCCCTCAAATGAACAGCTCTTTGTCCTTCCCATTCATTGTTCCTGCGACGACTAGAAGAATAATATGCATCAGTTGGCGCAACGTTAACCAGGTCTATGCCAAAACCCAGATGTCCCCACTGCAAAGCACACCCCTAACCAAAACACACCCTCATACACCTTACCTTCACTCCATGCCATCCTTCAACGGTGCTGCAACACGAAAAAAAAAATCTCTGGGAACACCCGGCTGAAGTGGCCAGTTTCTGTACCACTGGGCCAAGTCCAGATGGAACCTTGGGCCAGAATAACCAAGTACTGGCATTGAAATTTTATGGTGTTTTTTGTCTGATTTGTATTTAAGTATTTATTTACTTATTTTTATATTAAGTAATTTATTTATATTTGGGTCATGATTAGTTAATACCCATCACACTATTTTTTTTTTCTGCCAGTACAGTATATGCCTATCCTTTTGTAAATCTGTAAATCGTTGTTAATACCTAATAGTGTGTTTGTCCATAAGTATCAATCTGCAGTATTTAAGCTGTTAATTGAGTCCATCAGAGAGAGAGAGAGAGAGAGAGAGAGCCAACGTGTGGGAAAGGGGAGGTAATGAGAAAAGATTAAGACTGAGAAGGAGAGAGGGGGGAGGAGGGTGCAATGATAAAAGTGTGAAGGGCAAGGTGGTAACAGAGAGAGAGAGAGAGAGAGAGAGAGAGAGAGAGAGGAAGTGAGGGATCGACCCCGGAAGGAGGAGAAGAGGTAGAGAGAGGAGGGAGGATAAGGGTGGGATAAAGACTAAATGTTGGGTGAGAGAGAAAAGGGAAGGGAAATTGGATGAGAGAGAGAGAGAGAGAGAGAGAGAGAAAGACGAAGTGTGGGAAAGGTGAGGTAATGAAAAGAGGTTAAGAATGAAAAAGAGAGGAGGAAGGGCGAAGCAGTGAGAGAGAGAGAGAGAGAGAGAGAGAGAGAGAGAGAGAGAGAGAGAGAGAGAGAGAGAAGGGGTGAAGGCTCCCCTAACAAGCTTGTTTACTTCCCAGCCTCCTAGCATAATGAGTAGGGGTGGGGGAGGGGGAGGGAGGGAAAGATGGGAGTGAGAGGGAAGAGAAGAGGAGAGAAAGGAAAGAGGGAGAGAGAGAGAGAGTACAGAAGGGGAGAGAGATGGCAGAGGAGGAAAAGGGAAGAGAAGGGAAAGGAAATAACGAAAAAGGAATGGAGAGAAGGATGGAGAATGAGAAGAGGGAGAGAAAGAGGTCGGAAAGAGGAAGAGGAAAGGAAGGGAGAGGGAGGGAACGGGAGAGGGGTAGGGAGAGAAAGAGCTTGAGGGGAGAAAGGAGGGAAGGGAAAGAGGGAGAGGGGGAGAAGAAGAAAAGCGAAGGTATGGGAGGAAGGAAAAGAGGGAATGGGAGGGATGGGAAGATGAGAAGTAAGGGAAAGGAAGGAATGGTGAAAAACGGGATGGGAGAGGAAGGTGTGAAGGAGGAGTGGGGAGTGGGAGAGAAAAGGAAAAGGGAGAAGTAAAGGGAATGGGAGGAAGAGGAAAGAGTGGAGCAGAGAAATGAGGGAAAGTTGGAGAGGGAAGGAAGGGAAGAAAGAAGGAAGAGAATGAGGAAGGAGAGGAGGGGGGAGAGGGAGGGAGGGGATTGAAGAAGAGTAAGGGAGGGAGGAAAAAGGGAAGAAGGATAGGAGGAAAAGGAAGGGAAGAATAATATGGAAGAAAGGGAAAGGGGAAGAGGGGAGGAAGGAGAGAAGAGAAGGAAGAGGGAGCTGGATGAATGAAGGGAAGAAGTGGAAGGGAGGAAGGGTGAGGGAAAATTGGGAAGAATAGAACCTGAGGGAAGAGGATCATTGGCGGGAGAGAAAGGGAAAAAGGAAGGGAGGGAAAAGGAAAGGAAACGAAAAGAAAAAAGGGAGGGAGAGAATAGGGCCAGGGAAGGAAGGGGGTATAGGGATAGGAAAGAGGCAGAGAAGCGAGAGTAGAAAAGGAAGGGAGAGGAGAAGAGGAAAGAGGAAGATAGAAGTGAGAAAAAGAGGAAGGAAGGAAGGAAAGAAAGGAAGGGGAGAAGGAAGGATAAGAGAATGGAAAAAAGAAAGAATGAAGAGATGGAAGGAGAAAAAAGATGGAAACAAAGAAGGGTAAAAGAAATAGGAGAGGAAAGGAAGTAGGGAGAGATGAGAAAAGAATGGAAAAGAGAGAAGAAGGGAAGGGAGGAAGAGAAGGAAAGGCAGAGGGGAAAAGGTATGCAGGGTAGAAATGGAAGAAAAAGAATGGTGGAAGATATATGAAGGGGAGGAACAATGGAAGGAGTTGAAGGAGAATAAAGAGAGAGAGAGAGATAGAAGAAGAGAGGGAAAAGGAGAGAAGGGAAGAAGAGTAGGGTAGGAAAGAGGAAGTTGGGGTAGGGGACGAAGAAAGGAAGAGAGACAAAAAGAGCGAGTCTGGGAGGAGGAGGAGGAAGGAAGGAAGAACGAAGGCAAAAATACAGAGAAAGAAGTATAGGAGAAGGAAAGACTATTCCTCTAATAGGTTACCGTATCCTCTCTCTCTCTCTCTCTTTCTCTCTCTCTCTCTCTCATTCCTGTCCATTTCTCCTATTTATCTCATTGTCTGTGTTCTCTCTTTCACCTTTCTCTCTTTTGAGCTGTCCTCCATTAACGGTGTTTTCAGGCCTGTTATTAAAGCTAGTTCTCTTTTCCTCTCTCTCCTTCTCTCTCTCTCTGCCTACTCAGCTTGTCTCTCTCGCTTCCTTCTCAATTTTCCTTACTCTCTCCGCATTCATTCACCTTTCCCCTCTTTCCTCTTCTTGCTGTGTTTCCCCTTACCATTGTTCTCTCTCTCTCTCTCTCTCTCTCTCTCTCTCTCTCTCTCTCTCTCTCTCTCTCTCTCATATATTAAATCACCTGGCAATTTTGATTCTCAGGTGAGTGGGAATTCCTTTTTTATTAATTTCGCGTTGCCTGGAGAGAGAGAGAGAGAGAGAGAGAGAGAGAGAGAGAGAGAGAGAGAGAGAGAGAGATGAAAAGTTGAGAGGAGAGCGGGGATC